>NC_091977.1:294843170-294892205 GCF_044704955.1 Pristiophorus japonicus
CGCTCTTCTTTCCCCCCCCGCTCTTCTTTCCCCCCCCGCTCTTCTTTCCCCCCCCGCTCTTCTTTCCCCCCCCGCTCTTCTTTCCCCCCCCGCTCTTCTTTCCCCCCCCGCTCTTCTTTCCCCCCCCGCTCTTCTTTCCCCCCCGCTCTTCTTTCCCCCCCCGCTCTTCTTTCCCCCCCCGCTCTTCTTTCCCCCCCCGCTCTTCTTTCCCCCCCCGCTCTTCTTTCCCCCCCCGCTCTTCTTTCCCCCCCCGCTCTTCTTTCCCCCCCCGCTCTTCTTTCCCCCCCCGCTCTTCTTTCCCCCCCCGCTCTTCTTTCCCCCCCCGCTCTTCTTTCCCCCCCCGCTCTTCTTTCCCCCCCCGCTCTTCTTTCCCCCCCCGCTCTTCTTTCCCCCCCCGCTCTTCTTTCCCCCCCGCTCTTCTTTCCCCCCCGCTCTTCTTTCCCCCCCCGCTCTTCTTTCCCCCCCCGCTCTTCTTTCCCCCCCCGCTCTTCTTTCCCCCCCGCTCTTCTTTCCCCCCCCGCTCTTCTTTCCCCCCCCGCTCTTCTTTCCCCCCCCGCTCTTCTTTCCCCCCCCGCTCTTCTTTCCCCCCCCGCTCTTCTTTCCCCCCCCGCTCTTCTTTCCCCCCCCGCTCTTCTTTCCCCCCCCGCTCTTCTTTCCCCCCCCGCTCTTCTTTCCCCCCCGCTCTTCTTTCCCCCCCGCTCTTCTTTCCCCCCCCGCTCTTCTTTCCCCCCCCGCTCTTCTTTCCCCCCCCGCTCTTCTTTCCCCCCCCGCTCTTCTTTCCCCCCCCGCTCTTCTTTCCCCCCCCGCTCTTCTTTCCCCCCCCGCTCTTCTTTCCCCCCCCGCTCTTCTTTCCCCCCCCGCTCTTCTTTCCCCCCCCGCTCTTCTTTCCCCCCCCGCTCTTCTTTCCCCCCCGCTCTTCTTTCCCCCCCCGCTCTTCTTTCCCCCCCCGCTCTTCTTTCCCCCCCCGCTCTTCTTTCCCCCCCCGCTCTTCTTTCCCCCCCCGCTCTTCTTTCCCCCCCCGCTCTTCTTTCCCCCCCCGCTCTTCTTTCCCCCCCCGCTCTTCTTTCCCCCCCCGCTCTTCTTTCCCCCCCCGCTCTTCTTTCCCCCCCCGCTCTTCTTTCCCCCCCCGCTCTTCTTTCCCCCCCCGCTCTTCTTTCCCCCCCCGCTCTTCTTTCCCCGCCCCCCCGCTTCTTCTCTCCCCCCCCGCTCTTCTTTCCCCCGCCCTCTTCTTTCCCCCCCCCGCTCTTCTTTCCCCCCGCTCTTCTTTCCCCCCCGCTCTTCTTTCCCCTCCCCGCTCTTCTTTCCCCCCCCGCTCTTCTTTCCCCCCCGCTCTTCTTTCCCCCCCCGCTCTTCTTTCCCCCCCCGCTCTTCTTTCCCCCCCGCTCTTCTTTCCCCCCCGCTCTGCTTTCCCCCCCCGCTCTTCTTTCCCCCCCGCTCTTCTTTCCCCCCCGCTCTTCTTTCCCCCCCCGCTCTTCTTTCCCCCCCCGCTCTTCTTTCCCCCCCGCTCTTCTTTCCCCCCCCGCTCTTCTTTCCCCCCCCCGCTCTTCTTTCCCCCCCCGCTCTTCTTTCCCCCCCCGCTCTTCTTTCCCCCCCGCTCTTCTTTCCCCCCCGCTCTTCTTTCCCCCCCGCTCTTCTTTCCCCCCCCGCTCTTCTTTTCCCCCCCGCTCTTCTTTCCCCCCCGCTCTTCTTTCCCCCCCCGCTCTTCTTTCCCCCCCCGCTCTTCTTTCCCCCCCCGCTCTTCTTTCCCCCCCCGCTCTTCTTTCCCCCCCGCTCTTCTTTCCCCCCCCGCTCTTCTTTCCCCCCCCGCTCTTCTTTCCCCCCCCGCTCTTCTTTCCCCCCCCGCTCTTCTTTCCCCCCCCGCTCTTCTTTCCCCCCCGCTCTTCTTTCCCCCCCGCTCTTCTTTCCCCCCCCGCTCTTCTTTCCCCCCCCGCTCTTCTTTCCCCCCCCGCTCTTCTTTCCCCCCCGCTCTTCTTTCCCCCCCGCTCTTCTTTCCCCCCCCGCTCTTCTTTCCCCCCCCGCTCTTCTTTCCCCCCCCGCTCTTCTTTCCCCCCCCGCTCTTCTTTCCCCCCCCGCTCTTCTTTCCCCCCCCGCTCTTCTTTCCCCCCCCGCTCTTCTTTCCCCCCCCGCTCTTCTTTCCCCCCCCGCTCTTCTTTCCCCCCCCGCTCTTCTTTCCCCCCCCGCTCTTCTTTCCCCCCCCGCTCTTCTTTCCCCCCCCGCTCTTCTTTCCCCCCCCGCTCTTCTTTCCCCCCCCGCTCTTCTTTCCCCCCCCGCTCTTCTTTCCCCCCCCGCTCTTCTTTCCCCCCCCGCTCTTCTTTCCCCCCCCGCTCTTCTTTCCCCCCCCGCTCTTCTTTCCCCCCCCGCTCTTCTTTCCCCCCCCGCTCTTCTTTCCCCCCCCGCTCTTCTTTCCCCCCCCGCTCTTCTTTCCCCCCCCGCTCTTCTTTCCCCCCCCGCTCTTCTTTCCCCCCCCGCTCTTCTTTCCCCCCCCGCTCTTCTTTCCCCCCCCGCTCTTCTTTCCCCCCCCGCTCTTCTTTCCCCCCCCGCTCTTCTTTCCCCCCCCGCTCTTCTTTCCCCCCCCGCTCTTCTTTCCCCCCCCGCTCTTCTTTCCCCCCCCGCTCTTCTTTCCCCCCCCGCTCTTCTTTCCCCCCCCGCTCTTCTTTCCCCCCCCGCTCTTCTTTCCCCCCCCCGCTCTTCTTTCCCCCCCCGCTCTTCTTTCCCCCCCCCGCTCTTCTTTCCCCCCCCCGCTCTTCTTTCCCCCCCCCGCTCTTCTTTCCCCCCCCGCTCTTCTTTCCCCCCCCGCTCTTCTTTCCCCCCCCGCTCTTCTTTCCCCCCCCGCTCTTCTTTCCCCCCCCGCTCTTCTTTCCCCCCCCGCTCTTCTTTCCCCCCCCGCTCTTCTTTCCCCCCCCGCTCTTCTTTCCCCCCCCGCTCTTCTTTCCCCCCCCGCTCTTCTTTCCCCCCCCGCTCTTCTTTCCCCCCCCGCTCTTCTTTCCCCCCCCGCTCTTCTTTCCCCCCCCGCTCTTCTTTCCCCCCCCGCTCTTCTTTCCCCCCCCGCTCTTCTTTCCCCCCCCGCTCTTCTTTCCCCCCCCGCTCTTCTTTCCCCCCCCGCTCTTCTTTCCCCCCCGCTCTTCTTTCCCCCCCCGCTCTTCTTTCCCCCCCCGCTCTTCTTTCCCCCCCCGCTCTTCTTTCCCCCCCCGCTCTTCTTTCCCCCCCCGCTCTTCTTTCCCCCCCCGCTCTTCTTTCCCCCCCGCTCTTCTTTCCCCCCCCGCTCTTCTTTCCCCCCCCGCTCTTCTTTCCCCCCCCGCTCTTCTTTCCCCCCCCGCTCTTCTTTCCCCCCCCGCTCTTCTTTCCCCCCCCGCTCTTCTTTCCCCCCCCGCTCTTCTTTCCCCCCCCGCTCTTCTTTCCCCCCCCGCTCTTCTTTCCCCCCCCGCTCTTCTTTCCCCCCCCGCTCTTCTTTCCCCCCCCGCTCTTCTTTCCCCCCCCGCTCTTCTTTCCCCCCCCGCTCTTCTTTCCCCCCCCGCTCTTCTTTCCCCCCCCGCTCTTCTTTCCCCCCCCGCTCTTCTTTCCCCCCCCGCTCTTCTTTCCCCCCCCGCTCTTCTTTCCCCCCCCGCTCTTCTTTCCCCCCCCGCTCTTCTTTCCCCCCCCGCTCTTCTTTCCCCCCCCGCTCTTCTTTCCCCCCCCGCTCTTCTTTCCCCCCCCGCTCTTCTTTCCCCCCCCCGCTCTTCTTCTTTTCCCCATCATCAACATCCTACTCTAAAGGCAATTATATAGCACGCATCTCAATGTCTAAAATTACTTTGTGTATAGTTAAGGACATTGAAGTGTAGTAATTCTCGTGCAGTTACATTTACTAATCTAATTCTACATTTATAAAAATAAACTTTGAATTCTGCTCCCCCTGCCTGCAGATATTTCCATGAACAACATAAATGTCAGTTTTTCAGATTGGTTATCCTTGTGATTCTAGCACTAACTACTGTACAGTGCAGCTCTGGCTCCTAGACTTTTCTTTTTTTTTTAAATTTATTTTTTGTGGCTCTTAAACATTTGTTGCTGTGTGGAATTTTTTATTTACTTGTCTGAAGTTCCTGTTTCCAAGCACACAATTAATGCAATATATTTGAATTGGCAGCAGATAGATACATATGTATGGCCAGTTTTACAATTAATAACTTGCAGAATTTCAGTTGAAAGATTACTTGGCCTTACTTTAGGAAGAAAATCAAAGGTATGGAAATCGTGCGGTGGATATTCGCGCAAGATAATTCCAGAGGTTTTAGTCATGAGAGTGTCGAGAAACTAAAGCTCTTCATTAGAACAGAGAAGGTTAAGATGAGATCTAGTAGAAGTGTCAAACTTGTACGAGGTTTAGCTGAGGTGACTAGGGAAGAACTATTTCCATTGATTGGTGAGTCAATAATTAGAATGCACAGATTTTAAAACCATAACCTCTCCCTTTATTTTTGTGGTTATCAGTTTCTTTTTAAATGCAGAAAGCTATTGGGATATAAAATACTATGCCAGAAACTGTAGTGGAGGCAGAATCCATATAGTTCTAAAGAGAAGTGGCTAAATACTTGCAAACAAAAATTTGAAAGGGTGTAAGGAAAAGGCAGAATGAGACTTGGTGGATAGTTCTTTGGGAGCTGGCACAGGTGTAATGGGTTGAATAGCCTCCTTCTGTACTGTAAAAATTCTATGATTTAATGTAATTTTTTATGATCTGATGTGTGTACTGAAGTACATTTGGAACTGCTTAATGCTTGTTGTAGTTCTAAGGACATTTTCATTCACTTTATCATTTTGGATTTTTACACTCAGAATTAATATGCAACAGGTAATGATTTTTATCTGCACTGATGTTATTTTACATTGCTATGCTCAATAATTCAAAGCTACTACACTTCCTGTACATATTACAACTTGAAACATAAGAAAATGCTCATGATAATGGAAAGGTGAAAGGAGATTCACAGACTGGTCTTTCTCAGTGCTGTAACCATTCAGCCCGTCAAGCCTGTGCCGGTTCTCTGCAAGAGCATCTCAGTTAGTCTCACTCCCCTGCCCTTTCCCCATAGCCCTGCAAATATATTTTTTCAGGTACTTATCTAATTCCCTTTTGAAAGCTGTGATTGAGTCTGCCTCCACCGCCCTTTCAGGCAGTGCATTCCAGATCCTAACCACTAACTCTAAAAAGGATTTTTTCTTATGTCGCCTTTGGTCCTTTTGCCAATCACCTCTGGTTCTTGACACTTCTGCCAATAGGAACAGTTTCTCTCTAATCTGTCCAGACCCCTCATGATTTTGAACACCTCTATCAAATCTCCCTTCAATCTTCTCTGCTCTAAGGAGAACAATCCCAGCTTTTCCAGTCATTCCATGCAACAGGAAGTCCCTCATCCCTGGAGTCATTCTCGTAAATCTTTTCTGCACCCTCTAAGGCCTTCACATCCTTCCCAGAATTGGACGCAATACTCCAGTTGAGACCTGTTGGGGTAAAAAGACTTCTCTTCCTCAAGATGGACTCCCTGATTATAAGGAATCGACACCTGCCCTTTGACATAGCGACCATGGAATGACTCAGACGAAACCTCGATTAACCGGTTTATTCCAGTATGCAGGGGAAATGTTCCGATGAACACTTCCCAGAACAACAATTTGTAATGACAGTTATACATTTCCTGCGATGTGCGACCCTCCTACAAAACCATCGATTGGCCTACTGCTATCAGCGAAGTTACATTGATTTGTTGATTCTTATCAGACTAGCTCTGAGTGGTTTGTTCCCACCTGTCCATCTCTCATCACATGCCACCCTCTGGAATGTGTTCAACATTGCCTCAGTTTCTCATGACGTGTTGATTGACCTTGCTTCCCAGGGTATGCTATCTTTGTAGGCTGTTGACTCTCCACTGCCCTAACATGTTTTCATCTTCTATCAGTCTGTGCTAAGGGTCAATGCAGTGTTGACCACTTATGATGGTTCATTAACCATCAGGCATTGTTGCCTCCCCCTTCTTAACTCAATGTAAGCGAGTGTATAAGCGTGCGTTGCATACATAAGCGAGTTTTACATAATCGGTCCATACTATAAGACAGAGGAACTCTCGATTCCTCAGAACCTCCTAATTCCCTTATGCTTCTTATTCAAGTAAGGGGATAAAAAGTACACAAGTGTTTTTTGCAGGTTCATAATTTTAATGCTTTGTACTCTATACCTCTATTCATGAAGCCTAGGATTCTGTAAGCTTTTTTTTAAACTGCTTTCTCAACCTGCCCTGCCACCTTCAACGATTTGTGCACATATACCCCTAAATCTCTCTGTTCATACATCCCTCTTTAGGATTGTACCCTTTAGTTTATATTTCCTCTCCTCATTCTATCAAAATGTATCACTTCACACTTTTCTGCATTAAATTTCATCTGCCACGTGTCCGCCCATTCCACCAGCCTGTCTGTCCTCCTTGAAATCTATCACCATCCTCGCTGTTCACTGTACTTCCAAGATTTGTGTCATCTGCAAATTTTGAAATTGTGCCCTGCACACCCAAGTCTTAAGTCATTAATATACATCAAGAAAAGCAGTGGTCCTAGAACCGATCCCTGGGGAACACCACTGTATACCTTCCTCCAGTCTGAAAAACAACCGTTCACCACTACTCTCTCTTTCCTATCACTTAGCCAATTTCGTATCCATACTGTATCCATATTGGTGCTAATTATTTGGTAACTTTTTTTAAATAGACTCTGCTGGTAACCATTTTCTGTAAATAAAATTCAGATTTCTTGTGGCACTGCCTACAAAAGTCCAGGATCTAAAGCCCACTGTGTATATCCTTTAAAATATTTCTGCGCTCTTAAATGTATAAAAATGCCTCTAATCTAAGTTCACCTTTATTTCCATTGTATAAAATATCAGACAAATGTCCCCCCCCCCCCCCCCACTATAACTGATTGCCTGTCGCATCCTAAACCTCCCACGTTAATTTGAGAGTATTTATTAAAACTACATGTGGGTTTGTGAATATGGCATTCTTAAATGGATTACTGAAGTTGAAAATGAAAAATTAACTTTAATTTCACATGTCTTAACAGCACTATAGATCTGTTATTAAAAAATAATAGTGAACTCAGCACATATATTGGTAAACCCTGCACTTTTGCATTAATTTAGATTCTGTGTGTGTTCTCTATTGAGGTTAATCTACCATACTTCACTAGGACAAAATGATGGCTGATCAACTGTGATATTTTATATTTTTGAGATTTTCAATATTTTATTAACTTAGGTTAAAAGGAGACCTTGCATACAACTACAGAGGACCTCGTACCAAGGAGGATATCATTGAGTTTTCCAACAGAGTGTCAGGGTAAGTGAAATCTCTTTCTTTCCCTTAAAATTTTAAGTTATAAGAAACTTGTTCATCAGGCAGCATTGTGATGCTGTTCAATTCATCCTGCAGTATGACAGAACATTTCCATTTATCCAAGCTCTATTTGAGTGTTTTTTTGTTTAGTGTACTGTTTATCTATTTCAAAACTCTCATCAGTTGAGTATTCAGAGTGCCTCTGACTCAAATCATACACTGAAGAAATGAGGTAAAATAGAAAAATATTACCCAGGATACAGTAATATGTGGCTCCTTTAATTTTAATATGCCAATTATGCTCTCCGACACAGCAATAACAATTTGCATTTATATATCAGACAAGATCAAGCACTTGTTGTTTCCCTTTGCTCCAATGGAGCAGTTTCATTAATGAGTAGAAAACATAATCGTGGGGGTGGGAGGACAGTATTCACTTTTTGTCATCTGTCTTTAACTGAATTCAGTGGGAGTTCCCTTGTGTTTGGTTCATTTTGTTGTAGTAGTTGAAATGATAAAAAGGGGGAGAATACTAGAAAGAACAAGGCCAAATGTCAAAAGCTTAATTCAGATCAAGTTTGTATACGAGAGGGAGGGGGGAAAATAATAGGTAATACTGACTAGACACATGTTGTAGCTTTTGTTTTCTATAAGCTTCAAAAAGCATATTAAGCTGAGTGTCTTTCCTCATCTGAAATTCAGTTAATTTTTCAAAATAAAACACCAGTTGGATTTTGAATCAAACTGTATCACCTATATTTTGTTGTTGGATAGAAAATTTAAAGATTCCAATTACTGACACCTGTGAGACCAACAGCTAGAGAGACAGAAAAAGAATGGACAGTTCTTTTCCTCCTCCTAATTTGAGTTTTTTAAAATCGAAGCAAATTGAATTTTGAAAGCAAATCAAATCTCTTGAGAGAAGCAGAATAGGAAGTTGGGGGCAGAGGATGAGGGGGTCTCTTGACAACAGTCCTTAGAATTATATGGTGATTTAATGGTGAAGTGAGTGATAGTGTGTGGGGAAAGTTCAAAAGGGAAGAGATGGGAGACTGGAGGTGGGGGGCATCATGCATGATTAATTGAACCAATGAGGGTTGCAGGCCACATTTTTCCTGAAACCCCCATTGGAAAATGCTGTCTGAAGCATTCGTGGCACCTTTTCTCACCACCACTCAACCCCTGCCCAAGAAGAAATATAGAATAAAAAATATAAAAGGCAGAGAAAGAAACAGCAGCAGAAAGACAACAGAAATGGTAAAGAGAAAGAGGCACCATATTCTCTGACTTGGCATGTGCCACACCATGGGAGATTGACTCGTAATATTTATAAAAAGGAATAGTGTGTCCAAAATTTAAAGAGGCCAAGTTTCGGCCTGAGTTGCTCCTGGTTTTTTTTTGGAGCAACTGGTTTAGAATGGAGTATCTTAGAAATTGCAGTTCTCGGCATTTAGTTTGCTTCAGTTAGAACAGTTTCAGTTTGGAACAGATTTTTTTTTCAAAAGGGGATGTGTCCGGCCACTTGCGCCCGTTTTGAAAGTTTCGGCAGTGAAAACTTACTCCAAACTAACTTAGAATGGAGTAAGTGTAGATTTTGTACGCTCAGGAAAACCTTGCCTACGCTTTAGAAAATCAGGCGTAGATTACAAATCAGGCGTAGGGAAGGTGGGGGGTGGGGGGGGCGGTTTAAAGGGAAGTTTACAAACATTAAACACTTCAGTTTTACAAATAAAGAGCCATCATCAATAATAAATGATAAATACATCAATAAATCAACAAATAAATTGATCAAAAAAATTAATAAATTTTTAAAAAATTAAAAAATCAATAAATGAAACACTTTCTACTTACCGACTGCAGCACCGGGAGCCCTCCAATAGCGTGCTGGGAAGCCCCTCCTGCCCCCCCCAGTGTG
Organism: Pristiophorus japonicus; assembly: GCF_044704955.1. NCBI lineage: Eukaryota > Metazoa > Chordata > Chondrichthyes > Pristiophoridae > Pristiophorus > Pristiophorus japonicus. The sequence goes on from NC_091977.1 coordinate 294,852,447, forward strand.
TCCCTGTCAGTGTCTCTATCTCTGTCTGTCTGTGTGTCTCTCTCACTCTCTGTCTGTCAGTGTCTGTGTTTCTGACAGCGTGGGGAGAGGAGAGGAGGGGGGTGGGGGAAGAGAGAAGAGGGAGGGAGAGAAGGGAAGGGAGTGGGGGAGGGAGGCTGAACCAGCCGGTCCCAAGACTTGATTTAAAGGTAGGTGGCCAGGGGTCGGTGGTGGGGGAGGAGTGGGAGTTGGGTCGGGTCCGGGGGGGTGGGGTGGGGGGAGCGTGGGTCGGGAAGGGGGGGTCGGATCCGGTCGGGAGGAAGCAGGAGCTGGGCCTGGGAGGCAGCCTTATCCACGCAGCCCCAGTGAGGCCATTCGGCCAGGGCTAGGGGCTGCGTGCTTCGGGCCCCTCCCACACAGTTTAGGGCGCCTGGAGCTACTGCACATGCGCGCCACTGTAGCGCGCATGTGCAGAGGTCCCAGCACTATTTTCAGCGCAGGGATGTGGCTCCGCCCCCCACAGCTCGTGCTGCGCCGCGGCCAGCTCCAGAGGACCTGCAGGGAGCCGGAGAATAGGTAAGTATTTTTCAGGCGCACTTTGTGGTGCGAAGAACGGGCGTCCAGGTCGGGGCTGCGCCGTTCTAGGCGCGGCCTGAAACTTGGGCCCAAAGTAATTAATAGATGGCTGTTTTATCCAATAAAACCAATAATCCTTTAACAATCTATAGTAATGAAATTCATTTTGTTTTTTTTCCCAATTCTAAACCAAATGATTTGTTTCAAGCTTCGCTCAAGGGCATGCTATTATCAGCTGCTACGAGCTTGGTGCTTCTGGTGCACTTTTACTGTAACGCTGGAAGTGCAGCAGAGGGGAGCGGCAATTAGGCCGAGCTCTCAGATCCGGGTCTCTATCTTGCATCAGAGATTCTTTTGGTCTTTGCAGCAGAGCATCTTTGGAGGCTCGTATGCCAAGATGTGAAATGTTTACTGAGTTTTTCACTGATGGCTGTAGGGCCCACTTGGGTGTCCAGGATCATAATGACAGAGGTAAATTTGTACTATTGATTTTCCTATGTATTACCTTGTCAGCTCCTTCGTGCAGAATAACTCTCTTCTGTACCTTTTGCAATTATGCCTTTTTGCATAGAAGTCTACCCTCTACAGCATTTTGTACCTTCCATTAACTGCATAATAATCTGTACACTTCAGAGGGCATAAAGAGTCAAGCACATAGTGCGCAATTCGAGTCACGTTTGGCCACACCAGGCAGGTTCCCTCCAAGAAGGATATTCGCCAACCAGTTGGACTTTTTACAAAAATCAAACCATTTTCTGGTGCCAGTCCACACATTGCTAGATTTATTACATTTAGTTTCACAATGTGGCTCTAGATTGCTAGTCCAGTATCATAACCACTATATACCCTACCCCCAGTGTAGGTGGTTATAGAATTATAGAATCTTACGCTCTTCGGCCCATCATGCCTGTGCAGGCACTTTTGAAAGAGCTGTCCAATTAGTCCCACACCCTGGCTTTTTCCTCATAGCTGTGCAAATTTTTCCTTTTCAAGTTATATCCAATTCCCTTTTAAAAGTTAGATTGAATTTGCTTTCGCCACCCTTTAAGGCAGTGCATTCCAGATCATGACCACTCGCAGTGCAAAGATATTTCTTCTGATCTCCCCTCTTTTTTTGCCAATGACAGGGGGCTCAATTTTCCCCGAGCCTGTTTTCTGGCGTAATGCCAGATTAACGCCCGTTTTTCTAGGCCAGAAATGCGCCAGAAATATTTTGCCAAAGTTTCCCCGATGTATAATTCGAATTTGGCGCCGCTTAGTATTTCCAGTCACCTGGGGGGGGGGGGGGGGAATACCATGCCTTCTGCGCATGCGCTGGGGGGAGCGGGGAGTTAAGTTTTTGATGTCGCCCCAATGGACGCACGTACTCGGTACAGCTTGGCAATCGGCCATTTTTAAAGAGCCAGTTGTATGTGTTACAAGTTCTGTGTGAGAGCATTAGAAAAATTGCAGCTGTAGCAATACAAGATGCAATGCAGTGGAAGGACCAAGAATTTCTTACAGGAAGAAGTGGAGGCACTAGTTACTGTGATTGAGAACAGATGGCAGGAGCTGGACACCAGCAGAGGCAATGTAAAAGTTCCACCCAAAGAAATGAAGAAACGCTGGAGCCAATTTGCAGAGATTACTGCGCAGTGGTGAACATCATGAGATCTGGAGGCCAGTGTAAAAAGAAATGGCAGGACCTTGATCAAGTAGTTAGTGTAAGTAATATTTTCATTTATTCAATGCAATTGTAAATGTGACCAGCTGTACATGTCCCACCCAGCAGAAAGACGCCCTCTCTTTTAAAAAGTTGGATTTTCATCTTTGCAGAGGAAAGTGGCACACAACAAAAGGGGAAGAACTCGAACAGGAGGAGACCTGGCAAATCTACACCCACTGACACTCTTGGAAGAGAGGGTTGCTACTTTGCTTTTTTCCAGGCAGGACCCATCAATCAGTACTGGGCCCACACTTGAAGGAGAGGGTAAGTCCTTCGTGGCCCTTCAAATCAACCTGCTGCCAGGCCTGCGACGTGTGAGCCTACTCATGCCACCCATTCTGCCCCCTCCTCTGCTGCTAACCATTTGACTGTTCTGTAATCTTTTGCAGAACTTGAGGCCAACACTGACAATGCAGCAGAAGATTCAGACGAGGATGAGCCTGAAGAGAACATCTTCCAATCCAACCCTCCAGACCAAGAACTGGAGGGGGAGAGGGAGCGGATGGAGCTGGATGAAGCTCCCACTGTTGTACTGACTTTGGAGGAGTTGCCGCTCATGGAGGTGACGGCCCCTTTTCTGACTATTGGTTTTAGTGTTGGTGGGACATTCCATGGTTTCACACCTTGTGAGGTTGTGGGTCCCAGTGCTGTGGTGCAGTGAGGCACACCCAGGGCCCCACCAACCCAGGCTGCGAGTCCCAGTGTTGGGGTGCGAGCCACACCCATGGGGAAGGAGAGCTCGACCGTGCTCTCCTGAGGTGCAGATTATGTCATTGAGTGCGGAAAGCATTGACCTTATCTGATCACTCCTGGACGCCATCAGTGGGTTGAGTGATGAGGTAGCGGGACTGTCAGGAGAAGTAACAACACTCTCTCGAGAAATGGGAACGATATCCGGGACCATCAATGAGGGAATAGTGGCCATGAGGGAGGGAATGTCAGGTAGTGCAAACCACGTCACTGACCATGAGGGAGGGAATGTCGCAGGTCGTTGAGACACTGTCAGGGTGCATGAGGGACGGCATGTTGGAGTTAGCTGCTGCAATAAGGGAACATGCCCAGACCCTGCGTCCATTGACAGAATCAACTGTCACTCCCATTCCAATTCCCACACCAGTCTCTGAAGAACCACCTGACGCTGACGCCCCCACCCCCCCCACCTCAAGGTGAGCAGTACCCGAGATGTTAGAAAGAATAAGCTTGGTACCAAGCCCAGAAACACTGCGCCACCTCCGGGGGGAGTGTCCAAGACCCAGCGCAGCAGGCGGTCTTAGAATAAGGGGGATGAGAGATGGGTGCAGCCTGCCTTTGCTGCTGTTATTATTGTTACTATTGTAACGGTTCTCAAATTAAAAAATTTTTTGTAAGTTATGTAAATTTGCAACTTTTTAAGTGATAAAGTAAAGTTTGATACAAAAATAATTTTATTAAGTTATTGTAAATGTTTGAATAAAATATATTTTACATTAAAACTGAATCATGTTCCATTACCACAACATTACGGAACAGCTCCAAACAGTAAACACGTCCATGTGGAATAGTTGTAGCTGAGCCCTCGGGCATCAGTGAAGCATTCACGGATGAGCTGCTGACGCAAGGCTCGAGCAATCGTTAAAGGAGCACGATGGCCCGTCGTCCTCCGCCGTCGTGCTCCGGCCTCAGGCATGTGCATGGCATCGTAGTTCTCCTCCTCCTCCTCCGCCACCACCACCAAAACCACCTTGACCTCCTCGGCTCTAAAGAGAACAATCCCAGCCTCTCAGTCTCTCCACATAACTGAAGTCCTTCATCCCTGGTAGCATTCTAATACATCTTCTCTGCATCTTCTTCAAGACCTTGACATCTTATTAAAGTGTGGTGTCCAGAATTGGTCACAATACTGCAGCTGAGGCCCAACCAGTGATTTATAAAGGTTTAGCATAACCTATTGCTTTTGTACTCTTTCAACAAAGCCATGGCTTTACATAGAAACTCTGGGCTCAAGTTTCGGCCTGAGTTGCTCCTATTTTTTGGGATTCTCGGCATTTAGTTTGCTCCAGTTCTAGTGAGTTGGAACAGCTTCATTTTAGAAGAGATTTTTTTTTTCAAAAGGGGGCGTGTCCAGCCACTTACGCCTGTTTTGCAAGTTTAGGCAGTACAACTTACTCCAAACTAACTTAGAATGGAGTAAGTGTAGATTTTTGTACGCTCAGAAAAACCTTGCCTACACTTAGAAATCAGGGCAGGGAACGAGAGCTAGGGATGGGTGGGGGTGGGGGGGGGGCAGCAGAGGGAGATGAAGCCGGGCCCCGCCGAGGACTTCAGGTGGGACCCGCACGCAAAAGACGGCGACGACTCTTCGGGTGGGGCCCGCCCCCAGCAAGGTGCCAGGTGGGCGGCCCCGCCAACGAGATAAGATGCATCAGGCCACTTGGCCCGGGATAGGGGTGACATCCCTTCGGCCAGGGATAGGGTCGTCGCCCGGGAGATGGGACGCGCTGGGAGGGCCGGGAGCTACTGCGCACGTGTGCAGCTTCCACTGTGCACACTCGCAGCTGCCGGCACTGTTTTTAGCGCAGGACTGTAGCTCCTCCCCCAGCAGCTCCTGCTGCGCCGCGCCGAGCTAGAAACGGGCCTACAGCTATCTGAGAATCGCGAGGTACGTATTCGGCGCAATTTTTATTCTACAAATTAGGCGGGCCTCTCCGATGTGCGCCGTTCTAGCAGGTGTCCAAAATTTGAGTCCATAGAAAATAGGTGCAGGAGCAGGCCATTTGACCCTTCGAGCCTGCACTGCCATTCAATATGATCATGGCTGATCATTCAACCTCGGTACCCCACCCCAGCCTTCTCTCCATACTCCCTGATCCCTTTAGCCATAACTCCCTTTTTGAATATGTCCAACGAACTGGACTCAACAACTTTGTGGTAGAGAATTCCACAGGTTCACAACTCTCTGGGTGAAAAAGTTTCTTCTCATCTCGGTCCTATTTGACTTACCCCTTATCCTTAGACTGTGTCTCCTGGTTCTGGACTTCCCCAACATCGGAAGCATTCTGCCTGCATCTAACCTGTCCAGTCCCGTCAGAATGTTATATGTTTCTATGAGATCCCCTCTCATTCTAAATTCCAGTGAGTATAAGCCTAGCCAATCCAGTCTTTCCTCATGTCAGTCCTGCCATCCCAGGAATCAGTCTGGTGAACCTTCACTGCACTCCCTTAATAGCAAGAACGTCCTTCCTCAGATTAGGAGACCAAAACTGCACACAATACTCAAGGTGTGATGTCACCAAAGCCCTGTGCAACTGCAGTAAGACCTCCCTGCTCCTATACTCGAATCCCCTCGCTATGAAGGCCAGCATGCCATTTGCTTTCTTTACTGCCTGCTGTACCTGCATGACTGATGTACCATGACACCCAGGTCTCGTTGTACCTCCCCTTTTACTAATCTGTCACCATTCAGATAATCTGCCTTCCTGTTTTTGCCACCAAAGTGGATAACCTCACATTTATCCACATTATACTGCACCTGCCCATTCACCTAACCTGTCCAAGTCCCCCTGCAGCCTCTTAGCATCCTCCTCGCAGCTCGCTCTGCCACCCAGCTTAGTGTCATCTGAAAACTTGGAGATATTACATTCAATTCCTTCGTCTAAATCATTGATGTATCTTGTAAATAGCTGGGGTCCCAGCACTGAACCCTGCAGCACCCCACTAGTCACTGCCTGCCATTTTGAAAAGGACCCGTTGATTTCCACTCTTTGCTTCCTGACTGCCAACCATTTCTCTATCCACGTCAATACATTACCCCCAATACCATGTGCCTTAATTTTGCACAGTAATCTCTTGTGTGGGACCTTGTCAAAAGCCTTTTGAAAGTCCAAATACACCACATCTACTGGTTCTCCCTTATCCACTCTACGAGTTACATCCTCAAAAAAACTCAGATTTGTCGAGCATGATTTTCCTTTCATAAATCCATGCTGACTTGTACCGCTCCTGTCACTGCTTTCCAAATGTGCTGCTATTACATCTTTACTAATTGACTCCAGCATTCTCCCCACCACCGATGTCTAGCTAACTGGTCTATAATTCCCTGTTTTTTCTCTCCCTCCTTTTTTAAAAAGTGGGGTTACATTAGCTCCCTCCAATCCATAGGAACTGATCGAGTCCATGGAATGTTGGAAAATGACCACCAATGCATCTACGATTTCTAGGGTCACTTCCTTAAGTACTCTGGGATGCAGACTATCGGGCCCTGGGGATTTATCGGCCTTCAGTCCCTTCAATTTCCCTCGGTTCCCCCTTCTCGCTAGATCATCGGTCCCCTAGTATTTTCGGGAGGTTATTCGTGTTTTCCTTAGTGAAGACAGAACCAAAATATTTGTTCAATTGGTCTGCCATTTCCTTGTTCCCTATTATGAATTCACCTGACTCTGACTGCAAGGGACCTACATTAGTCTTCACTAATCTTTTTCTCTTCACATACCTATAGAAGCTTTTGCAGTCAGTTTTTATGTTCCCTGCAAGCTTACTCTCGTACTCTTTTCCCCCTCATAATTAAACCCTTTGCCCTCCTCTGTTGAATTCTAAATTTCTCCCAGTCCTCAGGTTTGCTGCTTTTTCTGGCCAATTTATGTGCCTCTTCCTTGGATTTAACACTATCCCTAATTTCCCTTGTTAGCCACTGTTGAGCCACCTTCTCTTTTTTTATTTTTACGCCACAGAGATGTACAATTGTTGTAGTTCATCCATGTGATCTTTAAATGTCTGCCATTGCTTATCCACCATCAACCCTTTAAGTATCATTCGCCAGTCTATCCTAGCCAATTCACGTCTCATACCATCGAAGTTTCCTTTATGTTCAGGAGCGTAGTCTCTGAATTAACTGTGTCGCTCTCCATCTTAAAGAATTCTACCATATTCTGGTCACTCTTCCCCAAGGTGTCTCGCACGACCAGATTACTAATTAATTCTCTCTCGTTACACAAGACCCAGTCTAGGATGGCCTGCTCTCTAGTTGGTTCCTCGACATATTGGTCTAGAAAACCATCCCTGATGCACTCCGGGAACTCCTCCACAGTATTGCGACCAGTTTGGTTAACCCAATCAATATGTAGGTTAAAGTCACCCATGATAACTGCTGTACCCTTATTGCACGCATCCCTAATTTCCTGTTTGATGCCGTCCCCAACCTCCCTACTACTGTTTGGTGGTCTATACACAACTCCCACTAACGGTTTCTGCCCTTTGGTGTTTCGCAGCTCTACCCATATGGATTCCACATCATCCACGCTAATGTCCTTCCTTACTATTGCGTTACTCTCCTCTTTAACCAGTAAAGCTACCCAACCTCCTTTTCCTTCCTGTCTATCCTTCCTGAATATTGAATACCATTGTATGTTGAGTTCCCAGCCTTGGTTACCCTGGAGCCATGTCTCCATAATCCCAATTATATCGTATCCGTTAACAGCTATCTGCGCAGTTAATTCATCCACCTTATTACGAATGCTCCTCGCATTGAGACTCGGAGCCTTCAGGCTTGTTTCTTTAAACACTTTGTCCTTTTAAAATTATGTTGTAATGTGGCTCTTTTTGATTTTTGCGCTTGATTTCTCTGCTCTCTGCGATTGGTTTTTCTCCTTCTTACCTTTTGCTTCTGCCCCCTTTTTACTTCCCTCTGCCTCCCTGCATCGATTCCCATCCCCCTGCCATTTTAGTTTAAACCCTCCCCAACAGCACTAGCAAACACTCCGCCTAGGACATCGGTTCCGGTCCTGCCCAGGTGCAGACTGTCCGGTTTGTACTGGTCCCACCTCCCCCAGAACCGGTTCCAGTGTCCCAGGAATTTGAATCCCTCCCCCTTGCACCATTCCTCAAGCCACGTATTCATCTGAGCTATCCTGCGATTCCTGCTTTGATTAGCACGTGGCACTGATAGCAATCCTGAGATTACTACCTTTTGAGGACCTACTTTTTAATTTAATTCTTAGCTCCCTAAATTCAGCTTGTAAGACCTCATCCTGTTTTTTTACCTATATCGTTGGTACCTATATGTACCACGACAGTTGGCTGTTCCCTCTCCCCCTCCAGAATGCGCTGCAGCCGCTCCGTGACATCCTTGACCCTTGCACCAGGGAGGCATTATACCATCCTGGAGTCTTGTTTGCGGCCACAGAAGCGCCTATCTATTCCCCTTACAGTAGAATCCCCTATCACTATAGCTCTCCCACTCTTTCCTGCCCTCCTGTGCAGCAGAGCCACCCCTGGTGCCATGGACTTGGCTGCTGCTGCCTTCCCCTGAAGAGTCACCTCCCTCAACAGTAGGGAGGGAGGTGACCGCAGGGGACCCCTGCACTTCCTGCCTTCCCTTGCTCTTCCTGATGGTCACCCATTCCCTATCTGGCTGTGCAACCTTTACCTGCGGTGTGACCAACTCACACTCGTGCTATTCACGACATCCTCAGCATCGCGGATGCTCCAGAGTGAATCCATCCGCAGCTCCAGTGCCACAATGCGGTCTGTCAAGAGCTGCAGCTGGATACACTTTCCGCACACATAGTAGTCAGGGACACTGGCAGTGTCCCTGATTTCCCACATAGCACAGGAGGAGCATGACATGGGTCTGGGCTCTCCTGCCATGACTTAACCCTTAGATTAACTTAATTTGTAACAATGCCAAAGGTTTCTTACTGCTAAGAAAAATAAAAGATCAACTACTCATCAACCAGCCAATCACTTATCTGCTTGGCTGTGACGTCCCACTTCGATTTCTTCTTACTTCTTTGTTACTTACTTTAAGTGATTTATCAACTTGTCCTGCCACCTTAAAAGATTCATATTAAGATTTGAGCTGGGTCAAAATCCTGGAACTCCCTTCCAGGCTGCGAGTTCCAGATCCTCTCAACCATCTGCATAAAGGGGCTTCTTTACGCAGAGGGTTGTGGGGATCTGGAACTTGCTGCCTGGAAGAGTGGTGGATACAGAAACCCACACCACTTTTAAGAGATGGTTGGATGGGCACTTAAAGTGCAGTAACCTGCAGGGTTACGGACCTAGAGCTGGTAATTGGGATTAGACTGGATGACCTTTTGTTGGATGGAGCAGTTATAATGGTAAGTACTACAGGGAATAGAATATGGCCAGGGTGATCATCTGGACTAGTTTAGATCACCTGGAAGGGTCGGAGAGGAATTTTCCCAGATTTTTTTCTCCCTAAATTGGCTTGGGTTTTTATCTGGTTTTTGCCACGCCCAGAAGATCACATGGCTCCGGTTGGGGTGGAGTGTTAGAATGTTTTAGTATAAGGGGTGTCGCAGTTTGGTGAGGCGGATTGGTTCGGGTTGGGTGCCCTTTGCCTTTCCGTCTTTGTTCATAAGTTTATATGGAACCTTTAGGGCTGCTGACCAAGGACTGTGTGGCTCTTTGTCGGCCGGCGCGGACACGATGGGCCGGAATGGCCTCATCCTGCGCTGTAAATTTCTGTTTCCCTCCCTAACAACACTGTTGGGAGCACCTTCACCACACCGACTGCAGCGGTTCAAGAAGGCAACTCACCACCTTCTCCAGGGCACTTGGGGATGGGCAATAATTGCTGGCCTCGCCAACGGCACGACACCCACATCCCATGAACAAATCTTTTTAAATATGTAAATTCCCAGGTGTCTCTGTTTTGAGCCCTCTTTAAAATTGTACCATTTAGTTTATATTATTCATCCTTTCAAAATGCATGACGTCACACTTCTTTGCATTAAATTGCATTTGGTATGTATCTGTCTATGTCCTCATGAAGTCTGCCACTGTTTAATGGCCCTGAAATTGTGGCCTCTCCAGGTGCGTACGATGTGCGCAGGCACCCGAAGAGGCCCCGCAAGTGCCGGTTCTAGGTGCGCAATGTCTTTTGACAGTTCCAATGCATCCCCGGGTGGAGATTTGGGCTATTTGCTCAACTCCTACCCAGTGTATGGCCTACTTTTACTAGCATAAGCATTTTAAAAGATAGAAAAATAAAATGTCGTCATTAATTTTATATTAAAAATCCTGTTCATTAAGGTGTTTATTTTTTACCCCTATTAAAACATATTTAAAATATTTCAAAAATAAATTTTTGTCTAACATTTAATTCAATTTCTATTAATTTTAAATATCTGAAGTGTTTTTCTTAGCTTATTTGTTTAAAGTGTTTGTGATTTTGCATCCTTTTTGCACATCCTTCTAACCCTTTCTCCCTCATGTACTTGTCTAGCTTCCCCTTAAAGGGATCGATGCTATTTGCCTCAACTACTCCATGTAGTAGCAAATTCCACTCACTGGGTAAAGAAATTTCTTCTGAATGCTCTACTGAATTTAATAGTAATTATCTTCTATTTATGGCATCTAGTTTTTGGACTTCCCAGCAAGTGGAAACATCATCTTTATGTCTACCCTATCAAACAACTTCATAATTTTAACGACCTTTAGTCGGATACCCCTCAGCTTTCTCCTTTTCTTGAGAAAAGAGCCCTAGCCTATTCAGTCTTTCCTGATGGTCATAACGTCTCATAAGAACGTAAGAATTAGGAGCAGGTCATACAGCCCCTCGAGCCTGCCCTGCCATTCAATAAGATGCTGAACTTCTACATCAACTTCATTTCCTATCCTATCCCCATAATCCCATATTCTTAGTGCCCAAGACTCTGAGTCTTGAATATACTCAACAACTGAGCATCCACAGCCCTCTGGGATAGAGAATTCCAAAGATTACTCCTCATCTCAGTCCTAAATGGCCCACCCCTTCTGAGACTACGACCCTTAGTTCTAGTCACTCCAGCCAGGGGAAACAGATTCTGAGCAGCTACCCTGTCAAACCCTCTTAGAATTTTGGGTCTTCTCATTCTTCTAAGCTCCAAAGAATACAGGCCCAATAGACTCGATGGGCCCAAGTTTCGGCTCGAGTTGCTCCTATTTTTGTAGAGCAACTAGTTTAGTATTCGTTTTAGTACAGTTTTTTTTTTCAAAAGGGGGCGTTACCAGTCACTTAGGCCTGTTTTGCAAGTTTAGGCAGCGAAAAGTTACTCCAAACTAACTTAGAACGGAGTAAGTGTCGATTTTTGTATGCTCAGAAAAACCTTGCCTACACTTTATAAATTAGGCGCAGGTAGCGAGAGATAGGGAAGGGAAGTTAGGGGATTTTACAAAGCATTAAACACTTCATTTTTACCAATAAAGAGCCATCATCAAAAATAAATCAATAAAGTAATCAATCAAAAAAAATTTAAATAAAAAAAAATAATAATAAATCAATCAATAAATAAAAATGTAAAAGTTTCTACCTGCCTACTGCAGCACCAGGAGCCCTCCAGCAGCCTGCTGAAGAGCTGCTCGGACGGGCCCCGCCTCCGACGAGATGCTCGGACGGGGCCCGTCCCCGACGAGATACCGGTCGGGTGGGCCCCGCCGCCGAAGAGGTAAGGGCAGGCAGGCCACTGAGCCCGGGATAGGGGCGACGTCCCTTTGGCCAGGGATAGGGTCGTCGCCCGGAGACATGACTTGCTGGGAGGGCCAGGAGCTGCTGCACACGCGCAGCCTCCACTGTGCACATGCAGCTGCTGGCACTCTTTTAGGCTCAGGGCTGTAGCTCCGCCCCCTGCAGCTCCTGCTGCACCGCGCTGAGCTGCAAATAGGCCTATAGCTATCGGAGAATCGCGAGGTAAGTATTTGGTGCTTTTTCAGTTCTAGAAATTAGGCGGGCCTCTCCGAGTGTGCCGTTCTACTTGGGATCCGAAACTTGGGCCCAATGTATCCTTCTAGGACAGTCCTCTCATCCCAGGAATCGACCATTGTTGCACCCCCTCTAAGGCAAGTATAGCCTTCCTGTGGCAAGGAGACCAAAACTACCCAATACTCTAGGTGTGGTCTCACCAAAACTCTATTTAATTGCAGCAAGACTTCCATATCTTTCTACGCCAACCCTCTTGCAATAAAGGCTAACATGTCATTTGCAGTTCTGGCATCATCCTTTTAAATCTTTTTTGCATCTTTTCCAGTACTCTGTTTATAATATGGCGACCAGAAACTCTACACCGTACTCAAAGTATTGCTTACCAAAGTTCTATAGAAGTTTAGTATAACTTGCCTGCATTTTAGTTCAATTCCTCTAGAAATGAACTCCAGTGCTTTGCAATTTTTATTGCCTTGTTAACTTGCTACTTTTTAATGACTTGTGTATCTCTCAGACTTTCACATTCAGTTTATCATGTTATGACCACTCTTCCCTCAAAGATCCTTTACTATGAGATCATTAATTAACTCTTACACTTTACCAGATCTAAAATAGCCTGTTCCCTGGTTGGTTCCACAATGTATTGTTCTAAGAAACTCTCCCAAATACACTCTTATGAACTCGTCCTCAAGGCTATCTTTGCCAATTTGGTTTGTCCAATCTATATGAAGATTAAAATCGCTCAGTATTATTGCAGTACAGGTGCAGCGTCCAAAATCCGGAGTTCCGGAATGTTCTGGACTCAAGACCGATTGGTGGCAGGGTCGTCCAGAATCCGGACATGCCGACCTCTGGCCTCGCCTCGCCTCGTCGCCCGACCTCTGGCCTCTCCTCGCCTCGCCGCCGCCCGACCTCTGGCCATGCCCGAACACCTCATCGCTCGGCAACCCGAACAACTCCTTGGCAAACACCACCCACACACCCACATCACATACCCTTTCTGACATTCCGAATTCCAGAAATACCCAAACTGAGCTCAGGTGTTTCCGGATTCGTGACCTCAAAGACATTCCAAAATCCGGCAAAACGCAAAATCCAGAACGGCCTCGGTCCTGAGTGTTCCGGATTTGGGACACTGCACCTGTACCTTTTCTTATAAGCCTCCATTATTTCTCGATTTATACTCTGTCGTACAGTGTAGCTACTGTTGGGGGGCCTATAGACGACTCCCACCAGTGACCCTTACTATTTCTTATCTCCACCCAAACTGATTCTACACCTTGATCTTCCGAACCAAGATAATTTCTCACTACTGTACCGATCTCATCCCTTATTAACAGAGCTATCCCACCTCCTTTTCCTTTCTGCCTTTCCTTCTGAAATGTCAAATACCCCTGAATATTCAGTTTCCAGCCTTGGTCACCTTGCAGCCACGTCTCTAATGGCTATCAGATCATACCCATTTAATTCTATTTGTGCCGTCAATTCATCTATCTTGTTATAAATGCTGCATGCATTCAGATAAAGAGCCTTTAATTTTGTCGTTTTACCATTTTTACTGTACTCTAACCCTATTTGCTGATGCACTCTTATGCTTGTATGCTCTGTCCCTTCCTGTCACATTCTGGTTATCATTACCTCTATCACTACCCTGCATTATTGCCTTGTCCTTTCTCTTTAACTTTCTAAATTTCTGTTCCCCTATTCTGTGGTTTAAAACTGAGATAAGAGCTTTAAGGCCCAGAAATTACAACGTTCTGGGCCTGTACGAAGTTTCTATGCACCCGGGAAGGCATCGGAAAAGCCAGTTTTCAGCGCGCAATGCGCATGCACTGAAAACCAGCTTTTCCGATCTGACAAGTTGGAGCTTGACAGATTCTACACATCGGGAGCGAGGACATTTGCTTGGGCAAGATTTACCCATATCTTGCCCAGCAAATGTCCTCAAAAAATCTTGCGCCTGATAAAAGCAGGCGCATAGCCTACTTTTACAGGCGCAAGTGTTTTAAAACACAAAAACATGTTAAAATAAAATTCTAAAAGCACATTTTATTGTTTAAAAACCCTCCCCACTACTATAATTTTAAAGTTTTAAAAAAATCGGGAAAATATATATTTTTTAAATAAGACATTAACTTTAATTTAAATTAATTTTACATGTGTGGTCTGTTATTTTTTAATGTGCATTTGTTTTTTTTCCCATTAATAGCAATAAGAACTCGTCGATATGGTGTTCTCAGTGCTATTAATGGAAAAACTGTGAAATGCTTGCCTGATTGGCTGAGCAGTCACACGTGACTGCATCTTCTGTGTGGGAGCCCTCCGGACAGGAGCGTGCTTTGCAGCGCGGGAAGAGAAGGCCTCCCCACCGTAAAAATTCTCCGGTCGGGACGCAATTGTCTGCGGGAAGCCTCCGACTGGAATTTCCACCCCAATATGTGCATTGAGAAAAGGGCCATTGTATCCATTCTATCTGCCAGATTATATCCTTTGTCCTAGCATGAAATGTATCTTTTATTTTTTATTTCCTGGGAAGTTAAATAGCTATATTTAAAATTTCTAAGAACTAAAATATCTCCATAACTTTAAGCTTATCTAGTGAAAATCCAGGATATTAAACTAACATTGACATGAATTCAGCTCTGACTAGCTACATTTCTTGGATGATATTGCTATGTTCTCAGCAATGTTCTTTAGAGCAGGGTCTCCCTTTAGTAAGTACCTGATAAGTAAGTACCCCACTCAAGTGAATGGCATCTCCAATGCACAAATCCTTTTCTTATAACCACTCCAGCCCCATGTTTTCCAGACTATTGAAGTGAATTGGATAGCCGTTTAAGTGAATCACAACATTGCCATCATGGCTAAACTGAACCATCTAACTCTTCTGGGAAGCATGGATCTTGTTATATTTCAAACTGATCAGATAGCTGTGATCTTGCATTTGCATGTTACCTTGGATGCCTTTGCTGTCACAAGCCAGCACAGCAGTTTTCGACATCACTAACTGAATAGCTCATCAGTCAGTTGTGATGTTCTGGTGTACATTCTTTCTACCCCCAGTTAACTTGCTAGCCCCCCCATTTACTCTCTGCTGCTGCCAGTCCTCATGATTCACTGACTCCTGACTCTGAACATGCTCAGTTCCAAGTCCAAATTCAGCTGTTCAATCTACTTCTCCCAGCTGAAAACATGCACATCTCTCCAAGTCAGTATACGCCAGTAAACATTGTAGCTGAATGTCCAGCTGTAATGTTAAAAATTGCTGTATTGGCTTAAAACAGCAAGGGTAGCAGAAATGGGAAGAATTGTTAGGAAACTGGTAAGATGTATGTTGGCGAATGATCTATTCAAAAATATTACACTGTATTTCATCTTACAACCCTATTATTACTGGGGTTTTTTTAAGCAGTAATTGAAATAGCAATAATTGCATTGGTCCTGTTCCATATATCCATTACTCTGCTGAGGGAAGGGACATTGAAAGGTGCGGCCCCCACCACCAAATACATTTCATTTAATTTATTGTAGATGATACTATGGGGAGCCATTTTCCTGTTTAGAGCTTTTCGTTATGACACTTACGATTGTGTGTTTTTGAATTTGCCTGTGTAAACAGAAACATTCAGAATTCAGTAGTGTATCCAAACAATATCAGATGGACCCAACACATGATCTTTCTCACTCTGGGCCCAGACCATACACTTTTTAAGAAAACTTACACTCCCACACTGAAGTATTTAATGAACCTTCCTGTCATACATTTGCATATCACACTCAGCAAATTCCTTGATTCTAATCGCATTAGCTGAAATCACTGGCTTTGTGCTATTCAGTAATCAGCAATGTGCGTGTTTACTTACTGTTGCCCACGTTACGGTTGTTTTTGCTGCTGATGCAATAACATTCAAAATCCTGCAATTGAGATTGCTGATGTAATGGTATTCAATGCATTGGTTACAGTCTCATTTTGGCCTGAATTAGAAATGAGCTAATTTGGCTTCCTGTTGATGCAGATCTCTGATGCTTAGAACGATGTGCAGTTGTTGCACTGCAGAGTAATAGATATTCTCTTATTTGGTATACTGGTACAAAGATTGAAATCTGCTTTTCAAGCAAATAGCTCATTATGAATCATTTGTGCTGTTTCATCTATCGGAACAATAATGTTAACACTTTTTGACCAAGTTGTAATTTTATTGTACATTGCAGCAACCTGTAGAAAATGTCCCATAGTGTTTTACAGAGCGAGTGCAAAAAATTGATAAGCTGAATAATGGTGCGAATGCAGAGCCATGGTACTAGAGTTAGAAGAGGTGACCAGAAGCTTGGTTGAGCAATGCCTCAATTTCACTCCAACCTGGTTTACAAATCCCTTCATGGCTCTTTCCTCCCTATCTCTGTAATCTCTTTCCGCCTCACAACCCCATGAGATGTCTGCGCTCCTCAAATTCTGCCCTCTTGAGCATCCCTGATTATAACTGCTCAACCACAGAAACATAGAAATTAGGTGCAGGAGTAGGCCATTCAGCCCCTCGAGCCTTCATCGCCATTCAATAAGATCATGGCTGATCATTCAACCTCAGTACCCCTTTCCTGCTTTCTCTCCATACCCCTTGATCCCTTTGGCCGTAAGGGCCATATCTAACTCCCTTTTGAATATAGTAACGAACTGGCCTCAACAACTTTCTGCGGTAGAGAATTCCACATGTTAACCACTCTGAGTGAAGAAGTTTCTCCTCGTGTCGGTCCTAAATGGCTTACCCCTTATTCTTAGACTGTGACCCCTGGTTCTGGAACTCCCCAGAAACAGGAACATTGTTCCTGCCTCTAACCTGTCCAATCCTGTCAGAATTTTTAATGTTTCTATGAGATCCCCTCATTCTTCGAAACTCCAGTGGATACAAGCCTAGTTGATCCAGTCTCTCCTCATATGTCAGTCCTGCCATCCCAGGAATCAATTTGGTAAATCTTCGCTGTACTCCCTCAATAGCAAGAACGTCCTTCCTCAGATTAGGAGACCAAAACTCAACACAATATTCCAGATGTGGTCTCACCAAGGCTCTGTACAACTGCAGTAAGACCTCCCTGCTCCTATACTCAAATCCTCCAGCTATGAAGGCCAACATGCCATTTGCCGCCTTCACCGCCTGCTGTACCTGCATGCCAAACTTCAATGACTGATGTACCATGACACCCAGGTCCCGTTGCACCTCCCCTTTTCCTAATCTGTCACCATTCAGATATTCTGTCTTCCTGATTTTGCCACCAAAGTGATAACCTCACATTTATCCACATCATACTGCATCTGCCATGTAT
Source organism: Pristiophorus japonicus (assembly GCF_044704955.1). Taxonomy (NCBI): domain Eukaryota; kingdom Metazoa; phylum Chordata; class Chondrichthyes; family Pristiophoridae; genus Pristiophorus; species Pristiophorus japonicus. The sequence goes on from NC_091977.1 coordinate 294,869,705, forward strand.
TTGCCCACTCACCTAACCTGTCCAAGTCACCCTGCAGCCTCTTAGCATCCTCCTCGCTGCTCACACCGCCACCCAGCTTAGTGTCATCTGCAAACTTGGAGATATTACATTCAATTCCTTCATCTAAATCATTGATGTATATTGAAAATAGCTGGGGTCCCAGCACTGAATCCTGCGGCACCCCATTGGTCACTGTCTGCTATTCTGAAAAGGACCCATTTATTCCGACTCTCTGCTTCCTGTCTGCCAACCAGTTCTCTATCCACGTCAATACATTACCCCCAATACCATGTGCTTTAATTTTGAACACTAATCTCTTGTGTGGGACCTTGTCAAAAGCCTTTTGAAAGTCCAAATACATCACATCCACTGGTTCTCCCTTGTCCACTCTACAAGTTACTTTCTCTCAAAATTCTAGAAGATTTGTTAAGCAAGATTCCCCTTTCATAAATCCATGCTGACTTGGACCAATCCTGTCACTGCTTTCCAAATGCGCTGCTATTTCAGCTTTAATAATTGATTCCAACATTTTCCCCACCACCGGTGTTGGGCTTAACCGGTCTATAATTCCATGTTTTCTCTCTCCCTCCTTTTTTAAAAAGTGCTGTTACGTTAGCTACCCTCCAGTCCATAGGAACTGATCCAGAGTCAATAGAATGTTGGAAAATGACCACCAATGCATCCACTATTTCTAGGGCCACTTCCTTAAGTACTCTGGGATGCAGCCCATCAGGTCCTGGGGATTTATCGGCCTTCAATCCCATCAATTTCCCTAGCACAATTTCCTGACTAATAAGGATTTCCTTCAGTTCCTCCTTTTCGCTAGACCCTCGAACCCCTAGTATTTCTGGAGGTTATTTGTGTTTTCCTTATTGAAGACAGATCCAAAGTATTTGTTCAGTTGGTCTGCCATTTCTTTGTTCCCCATCTGTGGGCGTGCCTTCAGTTGCTTTGGCCCTAAACTCCCTCCCTAAACCCCTCCACCTCTCTACCTCTCTTTCTTCCTTTAAGACGCTCCTTAAAACCTACCTTTTTAACCAAGGTTTTGGTCATCTGCCGTAATTTCTTCTTGTGGCTTGGTGTCAAATGTATCTGTTTTGTCTTATAACATTCCTGTGAAACGTCTTGGGACGTTTTACTACGTTAAAGGCGTTGTATAAATAAAAGTTGTTGTTGTTGAAAAGATGGGGTTTGAGAAGATTTTTTAACGAAAGAAGTAGAGAGGTGGAAGGGTTTAGGCATCCTTGTAGGTCAAGAGTAGGGCCAAGGCAACTGAAGACACTGCTACCAATGGTGTGAAGGACAAGATTTCGGCAGCGGAGATTTGAATAAGTTGAGTTTGTGCAGAATGGGTGACTAGTCTTGATTTTTGCAATGTCTTCCTCACTAGAGACGACAGAAGTGTGGATAGGAGTTTCAACGGCTATGGGTGGAGACAAGCAATGTTGCAAAAGTGGAAATAAGCAGTCTTGATAGATTATAGGGTTTGAAGTTCCGATCTGGGTTACACATGATCTGTTTCAGCCTGAACAGATGAAGTGGGTGGAGTCAATGGCAAGGGAGCAGAGTTTATGCTGGGGCTAAAAATGATGCATAGGAGTAGGCCATTCTTTCAGATCATGGCTCACCTGTACCTCAACTCCATTTATCTGCCTTTGCTCCTCCTTGCCCAACTAAAATCTATTGATTTCAGTCTTAAAAATGTCAATTGACTCTCAATCCACATCCTTTTGGAAGAGACTGTTCCAGATTTCCACTAGCCTTGGTGTGTAAAAGTGCTTCCTGATTTCTCTCCTGAACTGCTTAGATCTGATTTTAATATTGTGCCACCTTGTTCTGGGTGACCCTGTAAATATCCTATCGACCTTTTGTCATTTTAAATACCTAGATTAGATCATCCCACAACTTTCTATATTCTGAATACAAGATTATGCCATCTGTCGTCATAATTTAACCCTATTGGCTTCAGTCTTTCCAATACTCATTTGTTAAAATTTTTGATTCATCGCAAACTTAATGTTCGACAGCAAGCTAATGTTTTATCTGTAAATAGTGTCACCTAGGGCAGCATGTATACAAGAATAAGGAGGGGGCCGAGGGTGACCGTACAGGAACGGGAAAAGAAGCGTTTGCTGGAGAAACATACTATGTTTGCAGTGGTTTGAATGGAACCCACGCAGTGAAAGTTCTACAGTTGGACGGCAGAGGAGAGGCAATAGGGGAGACTAGTGGTCACTAGTATAATAGACTCTGAAGAGAGGCCAAGGACGTGCATTGAAGTCCAATAACCCAGGATGTATTTCATAACTGTTGCCAGCGCAGTCTTAGTGCTGTGAAGTAGGTGGAAAGTGTACTGAGATTTTGAACGAGGGCTTAACATAATTGCCTTTCATTAGTCATATTTTCTTTTTATGATTTAAAAAAAAACTTCTTATGTTGGATTTGATGTCCCTTGCCTTTAGCTGCCTAAGCCCTAAGCTCTGGAATTCACTCCATAAACCTCTCTGCCTCTACCTTTCTCCTCCTTTAAGATGCCCTTTTAAAACCTACTTCTTTGACCAAGCTTTTGCTTACTTATCCTAATATCTCCCTGACTCGGTGTCAAATTTTGTTTGCTAATGCTCCTGTGAAGCACCTTAGGACATTTTACAACGTTAAAGGTACTATATAAATGCATGTTGTTGTTGTATTCAAGGTTAAGAAATCGGATTCTATAGCTTCAAGTTGAAAAGTTAAAGGCCTTGATCTGACGACCTCTACCTGTTGTATAGGGCTGAGCTAATTTTGAAGCTCAGTAATTGTCAGTTTTTGTTCTGCTGAACCTGCTGCATTTATACTGCAAGGTGGATTTAGCAACAACTGGGAGCTGCACGTGCAGTCCCCCTCCCCTAGTCTACGTTCTACTGGTGCATGCTGTTCTTATTTACTACCATTGGCAGTTTGGGTTGAAGACAGGAGGTCAGTGCCATTATACAGTTGGTTTATGCCACCTTCAACAGCAAGTGCATCCAGTTTGCACTAAGGCGTTCTTACCAGCGCCACTAGTGTTACTGCTATTGAAGACCATTATGTAGTAGAAAGTAACCCTGGCAGATGGACAATAGGACTAGCTTGTTTTTTTACCATGAACTTTGTTTTCAGGCATGCTTAATTTGTGAAAAGAACTATGAAAAATGTGATGCAATCATGTTAACTGTTACATCTATTTTTTTTTTACTGGTTCATAATGTGGTTCTTATTGCCTGGGTATCAAGGTATTTCTCTTCACTTTGCTACCTGATAGCTCTCTACATTGAACTTCTCTATTTAGATTTAGTTGAGTGGCTGTTTCAGCTGTAGTTTCCTTTTATTCCTGCACAATCTGCTTGCTCTCTCCTATGTAAGTAGTATAACTATATCTCTCTTTTTTTTATTTACCTTATTTGATTAGTTTCTATTATTAGATTTTTTTTTCTCTGCTTTACTCTTGCACATGGGCTATAGTCGTTACTTTCCACCGACTCAATAGTTTAATTTCAATTCACATTTCTCGTATCCATAATTTATTTGGGATCCGGTCATAAAACTCAGTGGTAGAATAGAGGTAGATTTGCCTGCAGTTTTTTTTAATCTACCTGATGCCAGTTGATTTGCCTGAGTTTTGTAGGCAACCTTACTGAATGTGTGCATTATATTTGCAGGGCTTTACACTATAAAGTAGCCATGTATATTTTCATTGAGTTGCAAAATGAAGGAGGCGGAGAGGAAATGCAAACCAACCAAAATAATGGCTGCGTCAGGAAAGATTGCAGAGATCTGTCTGCAGGCTATTGATGTTCATTGTGCAGCCAAGTTACTCCTGGCTAAGGAATGGGAGTTGACATGTAGAAGCAGCAATAAATATGCATTTGATCTTTGATAGATTGTGAAATCAATACTTACATTTTTTCATTTTTTTTATTAATAGGCCGCTGGTCAGGTCACTTTCCACTCAGCAGCTGTTTGACCATTGGCAAAAGAGACATCCAGTTATCTTCGTGTATGTCGGCGGTGAATCTCCACTGAAGGTCTGAAAATAAGTGTATTTTAAACATAGCATTACCTCGAGTAATTTCTCCCGATCGGTTGCCCCAACTTTGGCGGAAGATCGGAGGAAGTCCTGAATATGCATGTGAACATGGTTTCCTATAATCTTCAGCTGAATTTATGTCGGCTAATCAGGAGAAACCCTGCAAAAATTCCCAGCGTATGTGTGGGTGAGAGGGTGGAAGTGGATAAATCATTTATGGCGTGGACCTTAGGCTGCTGGAGGAAATCAAAGTGAAGATTGCAGAGGCTCTGGCCACAATCTTTCAAGTGTGTAAATTGTACCATTAGACTCCAGAGTAGCCAATCCTTTGTCAGAGAACAACAAAATTGGTAACCATAGGCCTAGAAGCCTACGGTCAATGTGGACATGCTCTTAGAATCTATAAAGTGGCATAACATTTGTGACCATTTGGAAATGTATAAGTTAATGTGTGTCAGCCAAAAAATGATTTGTTAAAGGCATGTCATGTTTGACAAATAATATTTTTTTTTGAAAGGTGTCAAATTGGATAGGTAGCAAATGTAATAGATGCAGTGCATTTGGATTTCCAGAGGCATTTGATAGTGTCTCAAGAAGCTTGTTAGAAAAATTCTAATGTATGGTTAAAGAAGAAATGTAACTGCATAAGATAGAAAGTTGGTTGATCGACAGGAAATTAAGGGGGTGAAATTGCCCTGCACCCTGACTGGGGGCGGTAACATTCTGGGGCCAGGACATTCTGCGCCTGATGCAGAAGTCCTGTCCCTGCCGTGGTATTGCTCTTACCGCCACCCCCGCGGCCCCCCCACCCCCAAAGGAAGCAGAGTGCAAGACAGAGTTCCGGCCTGGATCACGCTCGGGCTGCCATCGTTGAGCTGACCCAAGAGTCGGCAGACAAAAAAGATGGCGGCCCGGGCGCTGGCATCCTCCCCTTTAACAGCGCCCGGAGAGCGGATGTCAGCCAACTTCGTGAACCGCCAAACTGGTGTTGACATCCGCTCGCAGCCCTTGGGGCAATTTCCTCCCGGGGCGTTAAGGGGTTGGTGTGTGGTGGTGAGGGACTGCTGCGCACGGCGGTGATATCGCCGGTTGTGTGGCAACCCGGGGCTCTAACCGCTGGGCGTGGCGTTACCATGACAGCGCCTCCGCAAACTCCCAGGTAATTTCCCGGGAGGCAGTAGCACCCCCTCCCCCAGATGAAAAGTGTCTTGCCCCCCCGGAGGCGTTGACAGGGTTATAGGTCAATTTCGTCCCGAAAGAGTTTAGGTAAATGGATGTTGCTGAGTCCACTTTTGTTCTCTATATAGATTATTTGGATATAAGAAATACAGTTTCAAAATTTACGGACAACACAAAGGTAGAGAGTTTGACACACAGTAAGGAAACTAAAAAATGTTAGGAAGATATATATAGTTTAATGGAATGAACGGACAGACAGGTGGCAGATTCAATTTAATGTGAGGTTGTACATTTTGGGAGGAAAATAAAATAAAGGAGGTATATGTTAATGGGGGGAAAAAAATTAGCATTTATATAGCGCCATTCACAACTACCAGGCTTCCAAAGTGCTTTACAAGCAATGAAGTACCGTATATACTCGCGTATCATGCGACTTTTGAAGACCTAAATTGTAACCTAAATTTGGGGGGGTAGCATGATACGCGAGATACAAAATTTGCGGGTGTGAAGTGCTGGCCAAGATTAGGCTGTTAGGCTGTTAAGCAGACCGTATCCATTTAAGGTAAGTCAAATAGTACATATGTATATCAAATAAAGATGATTTTGATAAAACTGCTGTTTTACTTGCTGATACACACGTAATGTTTACGCTTTCCAAATCAGCTGAGAGGCTAACTACCAAAGGAAAACAGAAACTATTCTTAATGAAACTATTACCGGTATATTTATTTTTTTAAATGCTTTAACAATCAAATCTCCATCTATCTCAGCCCATGCTTCTTTTACCCACAAACACAGTAGAGGCAAATCCGGAGCCTTCATATTCCCTCCCTTCGTAAATGATTTCTCTCCTTCCATCATCCAGTCATTCCATTTCTTTCTTATATTGTCTTTAAATGGCTTATTAATGGATACGTCAAGTGGCTGAACGACGCTAGTCAAGCCAGCTGGAATGATTGCTATATCGGTGTTCAATTCGCGAACAGCTTTCACAACAGAATCCACTCGATGTGACCTAAACATATCCCACACAAGTAAACTTTTTTGGTGTCGTAAACCACCTGCTCTTGATTCCCAAACTCTCTTCAGCCAAATCTTGCAGCCATTATCGTTCATCCATCCTTTTTCGTTTCATGATTCGGTTGTTAAGGTCTGTATTCGATCGTTGTTATGTGTTAGGGTACTTGTTACGTGTTGGGTACTTGTTAAACTTGTTTGAAAGCCTAGCCTAGTGTCATCTGGTATCTCAAAAAAGTGACTCGCATGATACATGAGATGTATGATAAAATCATGTTTTGGGGACGGAAATTTAGGGGTCGCATGATGCGTGAGATCGTAGGATATGTGAGTATATACGATATGTGAAGTGTAGTCACTGTTGTACTGTAGGAAACGCAGCTGCCACATTGCGCTCCCACAAACAGCAATGTGATGACGACCATATAATCTGTTTTTGTTATGTTGATTGAGGGATAAATTTTATTGGCCAGCACATCGGAAAGAACTTCCCTGCTCTTCTTCAAAATATTGCCATGGGATCTTTTACGTCCACCAGAAATTGCAGATGGGGCCTCGGTTTAACGTCCCATCCGAAAGCCGGCATCTCCCAACAGTGCAGCATTCCCTCAGTTCTGCACTGGAGTGTCAGCCTAGATTTATGTGCTCAAGTGTCTGGAGTAGGACTGGAACCCAGAACTTTCTGACTGAGGCAAGGGTACCAACTGTGCCACTGACTGACAAAAGAAACTGAAGGATGTGGATGGAGAAGGGGCACTAATTCCAGAAAGTACAAGTGCAGATAGCTGAAGCCATTTTCAAAAAGCTAACCGCGTCTTGAGTTTAAAAAAAAAATTGTACAAAACATTGGTTAAAGCCACAGAGAATGCACTGTGTAGATTCAACGGAATGATGCCAGGGATGGGAAATTATTGTTATGAGGATAAACTCGATATACAGAAATAATTTCCACTAGAGCAGAGAAAGTTAAGAGGAGATTTAATAGGCTTTTAAAATCATGAAAGCTTTTACAGGTACAACCTCCAAAATCCGGAAACTTCGGGACTGAGGCCATTCTGGTTTTCGGGTTTTTTGGACCCGGATACTGACGGGGATATGCGGGTGTTGTTGAGGCTCGGATGCTGACAGGGTCAGCGGCTGTGGGGTGATTCAGACCTCTTTGCCGATAGGGGCAGGGAGGAGTCCAACAGCAATCCAGCAGTCGGCGCTTTGGATTTGCAGGTGCCCGTGGATTCAGAGTGCCTCTTATGTCTTTTGCAGTGCGAGTTGTTTGGGAGTGCCGGTGAGTGTCTGTTTTTGGGAGTGCTGTTTGTACAGGTTTCACTGTGCAGTGCTGTGCTGTTGGTGTTTGGAATTTGTGTGCCGTTTATATCACTGTTGTGAGGGGAATGTCTGGTTTTCAGAACGGATTCCAGACGTTGACTCGTGCGATCTGCACGGTGTCCGGTTTTCAGACCATTCTGGTTTTTAGAACTCCGGATTTTGGAGGTTGTACCTGTAAATAGTGAATAGGGAAAGACTTTCCTCCTGGCTGTCAGTAATGAGGGCTCATCAATTTAAAATAGTCACTAAGACAGTAAAGAGAGAGATCAAAAGAAATATCTTTACACAGTCAACTTGTTGCAGCATGGAATTCATTGCCACAGGAACTGGCTAAGGTAGAGACCATTGTATCTTTAACGGGAAAATTTATAAAAATTTGAAACGGAGAAGGTAACACAGCTATCGAAAAAAAAAACAGGGCAGTGGAATTCGTCTTTGGTTGTTCTAACAAAGACAGTACCAAATTCTGGGCCAAATGGCCTTGTGTGCTGTAAACTTATATGGTTCAAAGTGTTGTCTTCTTTGGATACTGAATATCTACCGTAGTAAAGCACAAATCTCTGTCTCCACTGTCTAACATCTATATAGCATTTTTGATTGAAATGGTAAAAGAACTTGGAAGTTTTTAAACATTTGAATAAACTGAATGAAGTCTTGTCTTTCTACATTTTGAGGGAATTTGTGCATTATTCAAAGGATTTATGTCCCCAAACCATATATTTATTAAACTATTAGCTGTAAAATGATGAGTAATATGGAAAATGTATTTGCTATACTTTTTAACTTGGTATGGATTCTTAAATATTTGGAGAATTGTATTTTAACTCTTGGCATTCTTATAATTTTACACCCCACCAGGAAAAGTTCTTTGAGGTGGCATCAGAACTGATTGTATATACCTACTTCTTTTCTGCTTCAGAGGATGCTTTACCACAGGTAAATCTTTCAAGCTAATTATGTCTTTTTCAAATTGTAATTGATGCATACAAATGCCATTAGGTCCTTCTAGCCTGCTTCTTCCAGATATAAGCAACTCTGTTGTCAATCCTTCCCCTACTCTCTCAAGCAGCAGTATGCCTTTTTGGTAAACCTGCAGAAGCAGCACCTTTTATTAAAGCTTCACCGCTTTTCATTGTTGGCTTTCCAACTATTCAAGCTTTAATTTCAAGTAATTGCTTATAAATTAGCTAGCTTAGTGACAATGAAATATAGTGATATTGAAGGCAATAGCTTGGAGAAGTTGGAATCTGACAGCCATGGAAAGAGTAGAATTTCTCAGTATTAGTATGAAATGCTTTAGGGATCTTTTCATTGAATATTTTGTAGAATAATACTGCATAGCAGGAGGCCATTTGGCCCACTTTCCCGCTCTTTCTCCATATCCTTCAATTTTTTTCTCCTTCAAGTATTTATCTAATTCCCTATTGAAGGCTACTGTTGAATCTACTTCCACCATCCTATCAGGCAGTGCATTATAAATCCCTGTTGCTTAAAAAAGCTTTACCTCATGTCGCCTCTGGTTCTTTTGCCAATCTGTGCCCTCTGGTTATCGACCCTTCAGCCATTGGAAACAGTTTCACTTTATTTACTCTATTTAAACCCTTCATGATTTTAAATACCCTATTAAATCTCGTCTTGGCCTTCTCTGCTCTAAGGAGAACAACCCCAACTTCACCGGTCTATCCACATAACTATCATCCCTGGAACCATTCAAGTAAGTCTCTTCTGTACCTTCTCCAAAGCCTTCACATCCTTCCAAATATGATGTCCAGAATTGGAGACAACACTCCAGCTGAGGCCGAACTAATGTTTTATATCGGTTTAGCGTAACTCCCAGGATCCCGTATGTTTTATTAACTGCTTTCTAACCTATCCTGCCAACTTCAAAGATTTATGCACAAACACCTCCAAGTCTCTGTTCATTAATAGAATCCTGATCATCCAAGTAGTTGGTCTATTATCTACTTTTGACTAACTAGTGCTTATTCTTCTTTGAGAAAGGGTTGTATGTTGGTTGTCTTGAGGGTTGAGTTTGCCCACAGTCACATGACAGGTACACAAGATTGAATTTGAATTGATCTTCTGTGGCAAACTGTAATCTGATATCTGAACTAGAGAGGTCCTCTAGTACTCTCGGTGCTGTTGATAATTGACCAGCCAAACTAGCACATTGATGGGACTTGGAGGTGTGAACCTGTCACTGGTTACTACGATTCTTCCTATACAGCTCCAATTAACCCGACAAGCAGTTGGAGAAGCAACAATAAACTCTTCCGTGCACTGCGATTTTAGTTGGTTAAATTCTTTATGTACACTTGGGGATTCCTAAGCTAAGTCTGGTGTTCTCCAAATCTGGCAAATGGAAAATACTTATGTGGATTTCTCAGTAATGGGGATATTCTTACTGTGGTGATGGGATTTTGCTGGCCAAAAAAATATTGAAGGCTGTTTTTTGGAGGGGAGGAGCTTGTATACATTAAATGGTCTACAACATTAACTATATATTCACGACCCTTGGATCTCAATGGTACGTCTGTTACTTATGGTTGAGCCAGCCCAGGGATTTAATGCATCGTCCCTGACAATGCAACTATTCTCAATAGTTTTCTTAGTTTTACTGCTGCTCAGAAGATCATTGAACGAGGCCTGGGAACAGGTTGCCTGCTGTGCCTCTTCAGCTGCAGATGGTGTAGGAGATTGTGGGGAATATAGAGAATATTTGCAACCATACAGAAAATTGCAACAACAAAAAAATTTGGATTTGAAAATGTGCAGGAGCTTTCCCTGATGGCTTAAGTTATTTTGAGCGCGTTGCGGAGCCGCAAAGACCAAATGGTTTCAGGTTCAATCTCGATGCTCTTGGCTTAAGAATATAAGAACTAGGAGTAGGAGTAGGCCATTTAGCCCCTCGAGCCTGCTCCACCATTTAATAAGATCATGGCTGATCTGGTCTTGACCCCAATTCCACTTCCCTGCCCGCTCCCATAACCCTTGATTTCCCCCATAGTTCAAAATTCTGTCTCTCTCCGCCTTGAATATATTCAATGATTCGCCCTCCGTAGCTCTCTGGGGTAAAGAATCTAAAAATTCACGACCCTCAGAAAAAATTCCTCCTCATCTGTCTTAAATGAGTGACCCCTTATTATGAAACTATGCCCCCTAGTTCTAAATGGTCCCACAAGGGGAAACATAATCTCAGCATCAACCCTGTCAAGCCCCCTCAGAATCTTGTATGTTTAAGTAAGATCACATCTCATTCTTCTAAACTCCAATGAGTTTAGACCCTAACTGCTCAAACTTTCCTCATAAGACAACCCTTTCATCTCAGGAATCAACCTAGTGAACCTTCTCTGAACTGCCTCCAATGCAAATATGTCCCTCCTTAAATAAGGAGACCAAAACTGTACGCAGTACTCTAGGTGTGGTCTCACCAACGCCCTGTGCAGTTGTACCAAGACTTCCTGCATTTATACTCCATCCCCCTTGCAATAAAGACCAACATTCCATTTGCCTTCCTAATTACTTGCTGTACCTGCATACTAATCTTTTGTGCTTCATGTAGAAGGATACCCAGATCCTTCCATACTGCAGCATTCTGTAGTCTCTCCATTTAAATAATACTCTGCTTTTCTATTCTTCCTACCAAAGTGGATAACCTCACATTTTCCCACATTATATGCCAAATTTTTGCCCACTCATTGGGCCCAAGTTTCCACACGATAAAAAATGGGCGCCCCTCCTAGCTGGGCGCCCGTTTTTCGTTCCGAAAACAGCACCGGAAAAAAAACGCGCGATTCTGGAGCGCCCTGCAGCTCCATGTCTGCTTGGCGCGGCGCCCAGGGGGGCGGACCCTACACTCGCGCCGAATTTGTAAGTGGGAGGGGGCGGGTACCATTTAAATTAGTTTTTTTCCTGCCGGCAACGTTGCGCGTGCGCGCACGTGCAGTGTGAAGGAAACATTGGTACTCGGCCATTTTTGTAGTTCTTTGTAGCTGTTTAATTTTTGAACATTTTTTAATAAAAGCACATTGCCATCAGCACTGAAGCTTCTTGCAGCAGTGAGAAGGCCCCCCCCCCCCGCGCCATTCTCCCTGGCTGCAGCACTTTCACACAGGTAGGAAGATGGTTTATTTAATCTTTTCTTTGCTTATAAATTTTTATTCAGGTTGGATTTATTTGTATAATATTTGTATAAGTATAAATAAGGATTTATTATAGAATTTAATGACTTCCCTTCCCCCCCCCCCCACCTCATTCTGGACGCCTAATTTGTAACCTGCGCCTGATTTTTTTAATGTGTAGGCAAGGTTTTTTCAGTTCTACAAAAATCTTCACTTGCTCCATTCTAAGTTAGTTTGGAGTACGTTTTCACTGTAGAAACTTTGAAATCAGGCGTCAGTGGCCGGACACGCCACCTTTTGAAGAAAAAATTCTGTTCCAAAGTGGAACTGTTCTACCTGACTAGAACTGCAGAAAAATAAATGTGGAGAATTGCGATTTCTGAGATAGTCCGTTCTCCACCAGTTGCTCCTAAAAATCAGGCGCAAATCATGTGGAAACTTGGGCCCATTTAATCTATCTATATCCCTTTGCAGACTTTTTGTGTTCTCCTCACAACTTTCTTTCCCACCTATCTTTGTATCGTTAGCAAATTTAGATACAGTACACTCGGTCAATCCCTTCATCCAAGTCATTAATATAGATTGTAACTAGTGGGATCCCTGGGACACCCCACTAGTTACAGTTTGCCAACCTGAAATTGGCCCATTTATCCCGACTCTCTGTTCTGTTCGTTAGCCAATCCTCTATCCATGCTAATATATTATCCCCAACACCATGAGCTCTTATCTTGTGCAGTAACCTTTTATGTGGCACCTTATCGAATGCCTTTTGGAAATCCAAATACACTACATCTACTGGTTCCCCTGATCCACCCTGCTCGTTACATCCTCAAAGAACTCTAATAAATTTGTCAAACACAATTTCCCTTTCATAAAACCATGTTGACTGCTTGATTTTCTAAATGTCCTGCTACTACTCAATAATGGATTTGAGCATTTTCCGAATGACAGATGTTGGGCTAACTGACCTATAGTTGTCTGCTTTCTGTCTTCCTCCTTAAGGGCATTACATTTGCGGTTTTCCAATCCACTGGGACCATTCCAGAATCCAGGGAACTTTGGAAGATTACAACTAATGCATCCACTATCTCTGCAGCCACTTCTCGAGGGGCCAGGTGGCCTACTCTTGCTCCTATTTCCTATTTCTTATTTCTTATGTAAGACTCTAGAATGCAGGCCATCAGGTCCAAGGAACTTGTCAGCCTTTGGTCACATTAGTTTGCCTAGTAATTTTACCCTTCAATTATCTACTATTGGGATGCTTTTAGTGTCTTCTACCGTGGCGACAGATGCAAAATATTTGTTCAAAGTCTCTGCCATTTCCTTGTTTCCCAAATTTTAATTCCCCAATCTCATCCTCTTAAGGGAGCAATGTTTACTTTGGCTACTCGCTCCCATTTTATGTGCTGGCAGAAGCTCTTGCTGTCTGTTTTTATATTTCTTGCTAGTTTGCTCTCATAATCTATTTTCTCCCTCTTATTTTTTTTTTAGTCATCCTTTATTCTTTTTTAAAAATATCCCAATCTTTTGGCCTTCCACTAATATTCACAACATTGTATGCCTTTTCTTTCAATTTGACACCATCCTTAACTTCCTTAGTTAGCCACAGATGCTTCATCCTTCTTATAGTCTTTCTTTCTAACTGGAATATAACTTTGTTGAGAGTTACAAAATATCGCCTTAAATGTCTGCCACTGTTTATCTACCATCTTACCTTTTAATCTATTTTTCCAGTCCACTTTAGCTAACTCTGTCTTCATACATTTGTAATTGCCTTTATTTAAGTTTAAGACACTAGTTTCAGACCCAAGTTTCTCACTTTCAAACTGAATGTGAAATGAAAACATGTTATGATCACTCTTCCGTACAGGATCCTTTACTATGAGATCCTTAATTAATCCTGTCTCATTACACATTACCAGATCTAAAATAGCCTGTTCCCTGGTTGGTTCCACAACATATTCTAAGAAACCATTCCAAATACATTATGAACTCGTCCTCAAGGCTACCTTTGCCAATTTGATTTGTATGAAGATTCAAACAGCCCATGATTATTGCAGTACCTTTTTTTACAAGCCCCCATTATTTCTTGATTTATACTCTGTCCTACAGCGTAGCTACTGTTAGGGGGCCTATAGACTACTCCCACCAGTGACTTATTTCCCTTACTATTTCTTATCTCTACCCAAACTGATTATACATCTTGATCTTCTGAGCCGAGATAATTTTTCACTACTGTACTGATTTCATCCTTTATTAAGAGCCACCCCATCTTCTTTTCCTTCTGCCAAAATTCCGAAATGTCAAGTACCCCTGAATCTTCAGTTCCCAGCCTTAGTCACCTTGCAACCACGGCTCTGTAAAGGCTATCAGATCATACCCATTTATTTCTATTTGTGCTGTCAATTCATCTATCTTGTTACGAATGCTGCATGCATTCAGATTAAAAAGCCTTTAATTTTGTCTCTTTACCATTTTTCCCTTCTCTGATCCTAGTTGCTGGTGCACTCTTGTTTGTACGCTCTGTCCCTTCCTGTCACACTCTGGTTATCGCTACACTGCAGTTAAGGAGGCAAAAATCGACTAAAATTCACAATACTAAAGAAGAACTTGCATTGACATAACACCTTTCATTAACACAGGATATCACAAAGCTCTTCACAGCCAATTAAGTAGTTTGAAGTGATGTCACTATTGTAATGTAAGGAAGCGCAGCAGAAAATTTGCACATAGCGAAGGTCCACAAACAGCAATAAAATAAATAACCAGAGATAAATTTCCCATCATGACAGAATTCAACACTTGGTCTGAAAATGAGATAGGACAGTTCAGCTAGGCTGACCATTGAAATAGTTATTTCAAAAGGGAGCTAATAGCTGTTTTGTGTAGTATTAGTTGAGGGATAAATATTAGCCAGGATATCTGGAGCACTCGTCTGTTTTTCTTTGAAAACTGCCATTGTATCGTTTACATCCACCTCACCGAACAGACGGGACCTCAGTTTAACGTCGCTTCTGAAAAATAGCACCTCTGATACTGCAGCATTCCCTCAGTACTTCACTAAAGTGTCAACCTAGATTCTGTGCTCTGAAATGGGGCTTGAACCGGTGACCACCTCATTCCGAGGCGAGGATGCTGGCACTGAACCAAGGCTGACACCCCATGGATATTAGGTGGCTCTTGGCAAATGGAACAGAACTGAAGAAATGTACCATTTTAAAGGAAGAAATAGTTTTTGATTATGGTGCAGCAATGATACAACATTCCCCCTGCAGCGCCCCCCCCCACCCCCCAGCCTGCCAAAAAAGGGACACTTTGTCACAGTATAACCTACTAAAGGTGATGGCGTTTCAGATCCTTCTTGGTGCAAGCAGCAAAGTTGAATAACTTTGCCATGCATCAATATAATATAACTGCGATGTAGGGATCATTTTGAAATGGTATCGTACTGTAGATACCTTGGTAAGCTTGCAAAAGTCCTCTCTCTCTCTCTCTCATGCTGAACATTCTGGGCAGTTTGTAACAGTTTATTGCTTTTCCACCAGGATGTCTCTGTTCAGGAGCTTCCTGCCGTGTTGGTGTTCAAAGATGGAACCTACTACGTGTATGATGGTGAGTCCAGAAAATGTGGTTTGTTTTTCATTCTAATTTGTGTGTATGTGTCTTTTGTGGGGAGGGATGGGAAGCAGAAGATTCTGAAGGTTTTAGTGAACTAAAACATTGAAATTGGGCCTGGCATTAATCCATAATAAAATACTTTGAGAATAATCTGACCCTCCTTTTAGTCAACAGTTCTGAACTCCTGCAGCTAAAATGCATGGACATTTATAATATTGGTCTAAAGATTTAATTCTTCTTAATTGGTGATTTTCCATATATTAGTTCTTGAATAAGTGGCGGGTTGTGAAATGAATCCGTGAAACTGTAAGCACTACTGTGACTCAAAGGGTCCTAATAAATTCAGAACTAGTAACTTAAAAAAAATACATATTCATATTGTGTTGTGATTCATATACTTGCTCATTATAAACTGTCCAGTGAAGTTTTATTGTAAATTTAACCACACAATGACCTGTGCCTTGAATTTTGTTCAGGAAAAAAATCTTTGAATTTCCATGTCTAATGTTATTTTGAAGCCATGCATTAAATAGATTACTGAAAAAATGGAGAAAACTCCTCTCCTTCAGTACTATTTTTAGCAACTATCCTACATGTAGCACAAAGGAAAACGTACAGAGAATACCAGACTTGCAAATTCCAATCTGCTGTAGATACCGTTTTGGGTTCAGTGGTGTCGAACAGCCTGTGGATGGATCCCATGTCTCTTGCATGCCGGACATGACTCTCTCTGCCCAATAGCTACTCATACGATAGAATAAGCTAGGGAGTGTAACAATGTGCTACTTTGACATGCAAAGTGGATATTGTGTTTTTTTATGTGTCCTTATGTGCTACTTTTGTATTTTCAAAGTTGGACTGAGGAAATAATTGGTACGGCAAGATCAGATGTGAATTGTTAAGCTACTTTGTTTCACAAATAGCGAGTTAACATACAGAGCAACAGTTGTGCTTGGACTCACTTAATTCAATCAATACACCTTGCCTTTGCGTAATACAAAATAATGAGCTTGTTCCATTTCCCTACATTATGCCAGACAACCTCTGCCGAGCTCCTGGAACCATGGACCACCCAACACTATAGGTGTGAGGCATTTACCAGTTGCTGAGATGGGCGAATGAATTATCTACTATTTACAGTCTTTGGGGAACAACTTTAACCATTCTAACCGACAACAACAACTTGTATTTATATAGTGCCTTTTAATGTAGTGAAACGTCCCAAGGTGCTTCACAGGAAGGTTATCAAACAAAATTTCACACCACACCACATGAGATATTAGGGCAGATAACCCAACAGCTTGGTCAAAGAGGTTTTAAGGAGCGTCTTAAAAGAGGAAAGAGAAGCGAAGAGGTTTAGGGAGGGAATTGCAGAGCTTGGGGTTTAGGCAGCTGGAGGGGCACAGCCACCAATGGTGGAGCAATTAAAATTGGGGATGCACAGTAGGCCAGAATTGGAGGAGTGCAGAGATCTCAGAGTTGTGGGACTGGAGGGAGGAGGTTACAGTTGTAGGGTGTTTGTTTTGTTCACTCTACTCTGATTCTTAGACCTCGGAACTTATAGTGGGAAAGGGACAACATGTGGCACAAAATTTTAGGCTTAACCCAGTGTTCATTTTATTATGCAACAAAAAAACGACTAAAAACTACAAGACTAGACTGCCGAGAGAAATTGACTTAAGACATACTGGGCCCAAGTTTCGAGCTGCGCCGAGAATGGCGCAGTCCCGACCTGGATGCCCGTTTTTCGCGCCACAAAGTGCGCCTAAAAAAACCCTCCGTATTCTCCACCTCCCTGCAGGTCCTCTGGCCCTCGGCGCAGCGCAGCAGGAGCTGTAGGGGGTGGAGCCAGGTCTCTGCGCTGAAAACAGTGCCGGGACCTCTGCACATGCGCGCGACAGTGGGCGCACATGTGCAGTAGCTCCAGGCGCCCAAAACTGTGTGGGAGGGGCCGAAGCACGCAGCCTCTAGCCCTGGCCCAATGGCCTCACTGGGGCTGCGTGAATAAGGCTCCTCCCACAGCCAGCTCCTGCTTCCTCCCGACCCGACTCGACTCCCGCTTTCCGCCTCCGGACCGGACCCAGCTCCCGCTCCCGCTCCCCCGCCCCCGGACTGGATCCGACATGACCTCCCTCTCCCTCCCCCCGACCCGTACCGAACCGAACCGACCGACCTCCCACTACCCCCGACCCGACCCAACGCCACCTATCTGTAAATCTGGTGCTGGGGACGGGCCCTGCCCGATGTCTCGGGCCTGGCCCGTTCAGCCTCCCTCCCCCTTCTCCTCCCCCCCCCCCCCCCCCCTCAATCTCAATCTCCATCTCCTTCCTTCCCCCCATCTCCTTCCTTCTCCCCTTCCCCCCCATCTCCTTCCCCTTCCCCCCCATCTCCTTCTTCCCCTCCCCCCCCATCTCCTTCTTCCCCTCCCCCCCCCATCTCCTTCTTCCCCTCCCCCCCCCCCATCTCCTTCTTCCCCTCCCCCCCCCCCATCTCCTTCTTCCCCTCCCCCCCCCCATCTCCTTCTTCCCCTCCCCCCCCCATCTCCTTCTTCCCCTCCCCCCCCCCCATCTCCTTCCCTTCCCTCCCCCCCATCTCCTTCCCCCCCCCCATCTCCTTCCCCCCCCCATCTCCTTCCCCCCCCCATCTCCTTCCCCCCCCATCTCCTTCCCCCCCATCTCCTTCCCCCCCATCTCCTTCCCCCCCCCATCTCCTTCCCTCCTTCCCCCCCCATCTCCTTCCCTCCTTCCCCCCCCATCTCCTTCCCTCCTTCCCCCCCCATCTCCTTCCCCCCCCATCTCCTTCCCTTTCCTTTCCCCCCCCCCATCTCCTTCCCTTTCCTTTCCCCCCCCCATCTCCTTTCCTTTCCTTTCCCCCCCCCCCATCTCCTTCCCTTTCCTTCCCCCCCCCCATCTCCTTCCCTTTCCTTCCCCCCCCCCCATCTCCTTCCCTTTCCTTCCCCCCCCCATCTCCTTCCCTTTCCTCCCCCCCCCATCTCCTTCCCTTTCTCCCCCCCCCCCCCATCTCCTTCCCTTTCCTTCCCCCCCCCCCCCCCATCTCCTTCCCTTTCCTTCCCCCCCCCCCATCTCCTTCCCTTTCCTTCCCCCCCCCCATCTCCTTCCCTTTCCTTCCCCCCCCATCTCCTTCCCTTTCCTTCCCCCCCCCCCATCTCCTTCCCTCCTCCCCCCCATCTCCTTCCCTCCTTCCCCTCCCCCCCATCTCCTTCCCTCCTTCCCCTCCCCCCCATCTCCTTCCCTCCTTCCCCCCCCCCATCTCCTTCCCTCCTTCCCCCCCCCCATCTTCCCTCCTTCCCCCCCCCCATCTCCTTCCCTCCTTCCCCTCCCCCCATCTCCTTCCCTCCTTCCCCCCCCCCCATCTCCTTCCCTCCTTCCCCCCCATCTCCTTCCCCCCCCCATCTCCTTCCCCCCCCCCATCTCCTTCCCTCCTTCCCCCCCCCCATCTCCTTCCCTCCTTCCCCCCCCCCCATCTCCTTCCCTCCTTCCCCCCCCCATCTCCTTCCCTCCTTCCCCCCCCCCATCTCCTTCCCTCCTTCCCCCCCCATCTCCTTCCCTCCTTCCCCCCCCCCCCATCTCCTTCCCTTTCCTTCCCCCCCCCCATCTCCTTCTTCCCCCCCTCCCCACCATCTCCTTCTTCCCCCCCCCCCCCCATCTCCTTCCCCCCCCCCATCTCCTTCCCCCCCCCCATCTCCTTCCCTCCCACCCCCCATCTCCTTCTTCCCCCTTCTTCCCCCCCCCCCCCCCCCCCACCTCCTCTTCCCCATCCCTCCCCTCGCCGTCAGAAACACAGACACTGACAGACAGAGAATGAGAGACACACACTGACAGAGAGATAGAGGCACACTGGGGGGCGGGGGCATCCCAGCACGCTGTTGGAGGGCTCCCGGTGCTGCTGTCGGTAAGAGAAAATGTTTCGTTTCATTGATTTTTTTTTTAATAATTTTTTTTGATTGATTTATTGATGTATTTATCATTTATTATTGATGATGGCTCTTTATTTGTAAAACTGAATAGTTTAATGTTTGTAAACTTCCCTTTTAAACCCCCCCCCCCCCCCCCACCATTCCCTACGGGTGATTTGTAACCTATGCCTGATTTTCTAAAGTGTAGACAAGGTTTTTTCGAGCGTACAAAAATCTTCACTTACTCCAAACTAACTTAGAATGGAGTAAGTTTTCACTGACGAAACTTTGAAAACAGGCGTAAGTGGCTGGACACGCCCCCTTTTGAAAAAAAAATTTTGTTCCAAAGTGAAACTGTTCTAACTGACTAGAACTGGAGCAAACTAAATGCCGAGAATTCCGATTTCTAAGATACTCCGTTCTACACCAGTTGCTCCTAAAAATCAGGAGCAAATCATGTGGAAACTTGAGGCCATTATCACCAGCCCTGGCTGTAGCTATTGTAGGTTTGTGGTTGTTCTTCTAGCTGTTAACTGCAGCTTCTGTTCCTTTCCTTCCATGCCTGCTTGCTGTTTCTTTTTGTGTTCTTCTTCCTGCTTAACTTAGCTATTTTGTGTGTCTGTGTCCGTATATTTATATCCAAGTTTTGAATAAGTTTCCCGCTGTGCTGAAATTCGATTATCGATCCATTTAACTGGTTGGTCCTTTGTTGTCTGATCTAACTACAGACTCGACGTCTCAAATGGCTGTTTTCCCCACCCTGGTCAATCAAGTTGTTATGCATGAAGTCAGTTTTCGTTCCTGACCACAGGATGTCCTTAATTATCCAATTTAATTCCAAAGCTTGTATCAATCAATTTTTAGTTCATGGTCTGCATTTTTCTGAAGATTAGTAAACTTACACAGTGATGGGGAGGGACAAGGCTATGGAGGGATTTGAAAACCAGGATGTGAATTTTAAATCGAGCCGTTGCTGGACAAGGAGCCAGTGTAGGTCAGCGAGCACGGGTGATGATGGTTGAACGGGAAGTGGTGCGAGTTAGAATACAGGCAGTAGAATTTTGGATGCGCTCAAGTTTACGGGGCCGAAATTGGTGAAACACAATATCTGTCCGCTTTTCTGCGGTCCCTGGGCAGTGCGTCATTTTTCACTGCCCAGTACCGCTGGGACCGAGTGGACGGGAATTTCCTCCCACTTTTCTTGGCGATGTGCGGAGTGCAGCCGGCGGTGTGCGGCGGAAGAGGCCTTTTGACTCTGGAATCTTCGGCTCCCAAGTTGTGCGCACATGCGCCTCTCGAGCTCCACCCCCGAGAGGCCAGAGACTGCCAGCCTGAGATTGCTGTGGGGGGTTGGGTGAGATTGCTGTGGGGGCTTGGGTGAGATTGCTGTGGGGGCTTGGGTGAGATTGCTGTGGGGGCTTGGGTGAGATTGCTGTGGGGGCTTGGGTGAGATTGCTGTGGGGGCTTGGGTGAGATTGCTGTGGGGGCTTGGGTGAGATTGCTGTGGGGGCTTGGGTGAGATTGCTGTGGGGGCTTGGGTGAGATTGCTGTGGGGGCTTGGGTGAGATTGCTGTGGGGGCTTGGGTGAGATTGCTGTGGGGGCTTGGGTGAGATTGCTGTGGGGGCTTGGGTGAGATTGCTGTGGGGGCTTGGGTGAGATTGCTGTGGGGGCTTGGGTGAGATTGCTGTGGGGCTTGGGTGAGATTGCTGTGGGGGCTTGGGTGAGATTGCTGTGGGGGCTTGGGTGAGATTGCTGTGGGGGAGGGGGGTGAGAGAGCTGTGGGGAGGGGGGTGAGAGAGATTGCTGTGGGGGAGGGGGGTGAGAGAGATTGCTGTGGGGGAGGGGGGTAAGAGATTGCTGTGGGGGAGGGGGGTGAGAGAGATTGCTGTGGGGAGTGCGATTAGAGAGAGATTGCTGTGGGGGGGGGGGGGGAGGAGAGAGAAAAGAGATCATTGTCGGGGGGTGGGGCAGGGGTGAAGAAGAGATCGCTGTGGGGGGGGTGGAGATCGCTGTGGGGGTGGGGGGTGAGAGATCGCTGTTGTGGGGGGTGGGGGTTGAGAGATCGCTGTTGGGGGGGGGGGGGGGAAGAGATCGCTGTTGTGGGGGGGGGGCGTGTGAGCGATCGCTGGTAGGGGAGGAAGAGATCTGTGGGGGGGGGGAGAAGGGAGAGATCTGTGGGGGTGGGGGAGGGAAGAGATCTGTGAGGGGGGGAGGGAAGAGATCTGTGAGGGGGGGAGGGAAGAGATCTGTGAGGGGGGAGGGAAGAGATCTGTGAGGGGGGGGAGGGAAGAGATCTGTGGGGGCGGGGGGGAAGAGATCGCTATGGGGGGTGGAAAGAGATCGCTGTGGGTGGGGGGAGTGATTGCTGTGGGGTGGGAGGAGAGGAGAGGTTGCTGTGGGGTGGGAGGAGAGGAGAGGTTGCTGTGGGGTGGGAGGAGAGGAGAGGTTGCTGTAGGGTGGGAGGAGAGGAGAGGTTGCTGTGGGTGGGAGGAGAGGAGAGGTTGCTGTGGGGTGGGAGGAGAGGAGAGGTTGCTGTGGGGTGGGAGGAGAGGAGAGGTTGCTGTGGGGTGGGAGGAGAGGAGAGGTTGCTGTGGGGTGGGAGGAGAGGAGAGGTTGCTGTGGGGTGGGAGGAGAGGAGAGGTTGCTGTGGGGTGGGAGGAGAGGAGAGGTTGCTGTGGGGTGGAGGAGAGGAGAGGTTGCTGTGGGGTGGGAGGAGAGGAGAGGTTGCTGTGGGGTGGGAGGAGAGGAGAGGTTGCTGTGGGGTGGGAGGAGAGGAGAGGTTGCTGTGGGGTGGGAGGAGAGGAGAGGTTGCTGTGGGGTGGGAGGAGAGGAGAGGTTGCTGTGGGGTGGGAGGAGAGGAGAGGTTGCTGTGGGGTGGGAGGAGAGGAGAGGTTGCTGTGGGGTGGGAGGAGAGGAGAGGTTGCTGTGGGGTGGGAGGAGAGGAGAGATTGCTTGGGGTGGGAGGAGAGAGATTGCTTGGGGGGGGGAAGAGAGATTGCTTGGGGGGGGGGAAGAGAGATTGCTTGGGGGGGGGGGAAGAGAGATTGCTTGGGGGGGGGGAAGAGAGATTGCTTGGGGGGGGGGGAAGAGAGATTGCTTGGGGGGGGGGAAGAGAGATTGCTTGGGGGGGGGGAAAGAGAGATTGCTTGGGGGGGGGGGAAGAGAGATTGCTTGGGGGGGGGGAAAGAGAGATTGCTTGGGGGGGGGGGGAAGAGAGAATTGCTTGGGGGGGGGGGGAAGAGAGATTGCTTGGGGGGGGGGGGAGGGGAAGAGAGATT